>NW_024757463.1:1529519-1595255 GCF_018991925.1 Homarus americanus | reverse complement strand
TTCACACACACATGTACAGGTGTCTTATGGTTCACACACACATGTGAGTGTCTCATAGTTTCACACACACACACACATGTGCAGGGTGTCTATAGTTCCACACACACATGTACAGGTGTCTTATAAATCACACACACCATGCAGGGTGTCTCATGTTCCACACACACACATGTACAGGTGTCTTATAGTTCTTTACACATGTACAGGGCATCTTCCTAGATTCTGCACACACACATGTACAGGGGGTGTCTTTATAGTTCACACACACACATGTGGGTGTCTCATAGTTCACACACACATGTGCAGGTGTCTTATAGTTCACACACACACACATGTACAGGTGTCTTATAGTTCCACACACATGTGGGGTCTTGGTTCACACACACATGTACAGGTGTCTCATAGTTCCACACACACACACACACATACACAGGGTGTCTTATAGTTCTTACACACATGTGGGTGTCTTATAGTTCCACACATGTACAGGTGTCTCATGAGTTCCACACACACATGGCTGGGTGTCTCATAGTTCACACACACACACATGCAGGTGTCTTATAAGTTCCACACACGTAACACAGGTGTCTGCAGAACACACACACATGCAGTGTCTTATGGTTCCACACACACACATGTGGGGTGTCTCATAGTTCACCCACACACACATGTACAGGGGTGTGTCTGTAGTTCCCCACACATGTGCAGGGTGTCTTATAGTTCACACACACACACATGTACAGGGTGTGCCTGGTTCCACACACACACATGTAGGGTGTCTCATGGATTCCACACACACATGTACAGGGTGTCTTATGGTTCTTTACACACATGTACAGGGTGTCTCATAGTTCACACACACACACACATGTGCAGGGTGTCTTATAGTTCACACACACACACACATGTACAGAAGGTCTTGCTATAGTTCTGCCTTTAGGAGTGTCTCATAAGTTCACACACACACACATGCAGGGTGTCTTATAGTCACACACACACATACTTACAGGGGTGTCTTATGGTTCACACACATGTGCAGGGGTGTCTTATGATTCACACACACACACATGTGGGGTGTCTCATAGTTCCACACACACACATGCAGGGGTGTCTTGTAGTTCCTGCACACATGTGGGGTGTCTTATAGTTTCACACACACACACATGTACAGGTGTCTTATAGTTCCACACACACATGCAGGGTGTCTTATGGTTCCACACATATGTGCAAGGTGTCTCACAGACTCACACACACATGTACAGGGAGTGTCCATAGTTCACACACACATGTGCAGGGTGTCTTATAGTTCCACACACACATGTGCAGGGTGTCTTGGTTCACACACACACATGTACAGGTGTCTTATAGTTCTTACACACATGTGAGGGTGTCTTATAGTTCCACACACATGTGCAGGGTGTCTTATGGTTCACACACACATATGTGCAGGGTGTCTCAGTTCACACACACACCAGCACAGGTGTCTCATCAGTTCACACACACATATTTTTGCAGGGGGTGTCTTATAGTTCACACACACCTTGGGGTATGGTCCACACACACACACGTAACACAGGGGTGTCTTATGGTTCACACACACATGTACAGGGTCTATATAGTTCACACACACATGTACAGGGTGTCTCATGGTTCTGCAGCCACAGGTGTCTTATGGTCCACACACACACACACATGTACAGGGTGTCTTATAGTTCTTTTTTACACACATGTGCAGTTGTCTTATAGTTCACACACACATGTGCAAGGGTGTCTTATAGTTCACACACACATGCAGGGTGTCTTATAGTTCTTGCACATGTGGGGAGTGTCTCTAGTTCACACACACACATGTGCAGGTGTCTTATAGTTCTTTTTACACATGTATTGGTGTCTTATAGTTCACACACACACATGTACAGGTGTCTTATAAGTTCAACTCACACATGCTTGGTGTCTTATGGTTTCACACACACACATGTACAGGTGTCCTAATTCACACACATAGCACACAGGGGTGTCTTATAGTTTCACACACACACATGTAGGGTGTCTCATAGTTCAGCCACACATGTACAGGGTGTGTTATAGTTCACACACATATGCAGGGGTGTCTGCATAGTTCCACACACACATGTGCAGAATTTTACGTGTGTGTGTGTCTTGATTCAACCCCGGGTGTGTTATAGTTCACACACACATGTACAGGGTGTCTTATAGTTCACACACACATGTACAGGGTGTCTCATAGTTCACACACACATGTACAGGGTGTCATATAGTTCACACACACATGTACAGGGTGTCTTATAGTTCACACACACATGTACAGGGTGTTTCATAGTTCAACCACACATGTACAGGGTGTCTCATAAGTCACACACACATGTACAGGGTGTCTTATAGTTCACACACACATGTACAGGGTGTCTCATAAGTCACACATGGGTTTTATTTAGGCTGTAACATTAGTATGGGTATAATTCAAGACTTATTCTCTGGTAGATGAAGGATAAGTGAATATATGGCTACAGTGAAGAAGAGAAACGCACGTGTAAAAAATATTAATTAAAAAATTATATTCAGTTACGACACTCCGAACACTTCGCTCTTACAACACCCTTATTTATAGTCTTTTCTAACATTTAATTCCGATTATATACATCATAAAATATAAAAAACATACGATAAATATACATTATAAGTTTATTTACAATTATTAGGCCAATAAATATGGTTTTTATGGACAAGGTATTGGGTAACTAAGCCAAAGTTAACTCCAAGGGGATGGGACAAGTTGACACTCGGCAGCGCCTGTGTCGCCACCTAGGTATAAACAAGGGAATTATTGACAGTGTTACCAGATACTCTTCCTCATCAAACCCAAGATGTGAATTAAATGTATGAGAAATTGGATTATTTATCGTCGGAAATGCTCGTTTATTTCTTATATATATATTTATAAGTAATAATTATATCTTAAATGAAGATAAATATAACGATTCATAGACCAATAACTATTTAAAATACTATTTATCTTGAAGATAAGATATCCATTATTTTTTTCTTTTCTCGTCAAATAACAGATAATTATACATTATTATCAACGTAGAATATAAAACTAAATAATATCCCAACATTTATGAACTTTATTAAAGGATAAACAGAATCATACAGACGAAAAGAATAAAAAATACCAATATAGGTAAAAGTATTGAGGTGGCAACAGTGTAGATCAGTCATGTCTGTGGAGGATGAAGACAGTACCTGGTGAGTGATTAATGACCTCAATACCTCTTAAATAACACCTTTACTGCTATTAATCAACACTTAATGAACTCCTGAGCCTCATAGTTCATAAAATACTAGATAAATAGCGTCGTTAAGGGGTTAAATAACGGTAAATATGGGTAGTTTTGGTTGGAATGTTAGTTTGGTAAAATGTCAACATTGGATCAGCTGTTTTCACTTATTCTCTTATATTTCCTTTATTTCCTTTATTATCAGGGAGAAAATCATTCATATATACGTCATTTAACACATATGTATACTTGTGTCATCATACATAGGATAATACATGCTATAAACCTTTAAATACCTGTGGTCTTTACACCTTATATACGTCAGCCGGGTCCTGATTGTCACCTGATGGGCTGGAGTATTTAATGGTAGAATTGGTAATATGTTTTTCTGATGGGTTTTGATGTGATTGGTTCAAATCTGACTTTTGTTTTGATCGGAAATCACTCGTTATGGATTTAGCCCCTCCTATCATAATAGTTCTATCAATTGTGTATTCTGAATTCCCTGTACTGATTGGTTGCTCTTTACTGCAATATTACTTATTTAATGTCATAATCTTTAAAGTAGAAACTATTAAACTAACCTTAATCTAACCATAACCTAACCTAACTACGATCTTTAATATGTGTCATAGGTTGTTGGCCCTCGAGTCAGCGTTGCACGAAGGCGTCGATGACCACGAACTCGTCAGCATCACCAGAGGGCGAGTGTTGCCGGAGGAGCATCGAGCGCAGGCAAGTATCGGAGAGGGAAGGAGGTATGAAGTCAGGTGAAGCCCCAACCACCCTTGGTAGACTTAAATAAAACGATGGACAAACCAATTCCTCTGTTAGTCGATAGTTTGGGTATTCTTTTGGAAGGTGAATGTAATAATTGAACGATGAGTCATAATAGTAGTGTTCGTGTGTCTGTCCTTTGATTCCAACTGCGTCTTGGGGAGAAGGCGTGACAAAACGTAAATGAAAAAACAAAATCACGTTCGGAATTGTGCGTCTCACTCATGTAGGGGGGAAAGGGGCAGTGACTAATCATCAGGTAAAATAAACGAGGGTGTCTAATCATCAGGTAAAATAAACTAGGGGTGTTTAATCATCAGGTGACCCACTAAAACACTTCATTTCACCCCAGATATGGTACACGTGTCTCGGTGGCGGGAACAAATTCAGCAACTTTACTCAGTTCGATGAGATATTTGATCTACAGGAGCAGAGTACAGTGAGGCAAGACTGTAGAACCCTAGTAGGTGAGTGTATGATTGACTTGGAGTAATGCACACACACACACACACAGCCTTACAGATTTCAGTGAAGCTAACTTTATTTCCCACCAACTATAAAATTAACCCAACTTTATTTCCCACCAGCTAGAATATTAAGCTGACTTTATTTACCACAGATAAACTTGGTAATGAAGAGGAAGATAAGGTTTCGGTGATATGCGACGTGGAATCCATCTTCACTCATTACTGCAAGTCTCGGCACCTCAAGTACGACCCGACGATGCGATGGGCTGACATTGTCTTACCTCTCCTGGCCGGGAAAATGCCACGAGACCATATTTACATCTGCTTCGAGGAGATTCTTGAGAAATATATCCCGAGGTAAAGTATTTTCCTATATATCCCTATATATTAATCCTCTCAATAACAGACTTGTCAATAGTGGATATTCTCAATAACAGAAACCTCCCAATACTGTACAGGGCTTGTAAGAATTAGTGTGGTATTGGGAGAATTTACTTTATAGTCGGAAATTATAACCTAACCTAACCCCCCCCCCCTCAGGGAATCTGGCATCGGAGGTCCTGTTTATCACCTGCTGAGGCTCCTGCTCCTCTACCACGACCCGGAACTGTCGACTTTTCTCGACTCCCGGAAAATCACCCCAGATCTCTACGCCACGTCTTGGGTAACACAGATACTTTTGTTTGTTGTTGGTTAGATGTGAGTTTTTGTCTTGTGGTTTAATTTTATGAAGATTATGATTTATTATTGGTTTTTTTTTGTAGTGTTAAGTGGCCATGGTCTTTCAGAAAGCAGTTAGTTATTGTTATTATCACCTGAAGATTAACCCCCAATTGTTTACCTGAAATCACCCCCAGTTTAACCACCCTGGAACTACCTTTTGGGGGGGGGGGCTATTGTTCAGGTGATATCTAAAGGCTATAAATCACTAATGACCTCGTTCGCAGCTTTGACTACATCACCGAAGAAAAACAACCACGTCACGCTCTATCCCGTTTGCCATTCTCCGTTTCCAGATGCGGAGTTTGTTTGCCGCAGTGTGTAGTCTGGACTCAACCATGGCCGTGTGGGATATATATTTCCAGGAGAGAGATCCGTTCTTTATTCTGTTCTTGGCTCTTGTGATCCTAGTCAACGCCAGGTTAGTGTTGAGGCCACTGACCATTATGGTTACGAACCTTTGATTATTTCACCTGATTGTTAGATGTCCTATTGTTGACCTGACCTGACCTGACCATGATGGTTATGAACCTTTGATTATTTCACCTGATGATTAAACATCCTATTGTTAACTTAACCTAACCCAATCTAAGCTAACCTAACCTAAACTAATCTATCCAAACCAAACCTAACCTAACCCAGTCTATCCTAATCTGACCTAAGCTATCCTAACCAAACATAACCACAGGAAAGTTTTGCAGAAGAAAAAGTAAAGTTTACTATATTTGAAAATATCTAAAACATTATTAATTTGTATGTAATTTAATTTTTATTTATTTTTTTTAATTCGCTAACACCTTCACTACAGGGACGACACTTTTAATATTAACAGCAGATGATTTTATTCAGCTCAGAGGTGACCCCATACACCAGGTGTTAGTAGACTATCACCACTAACACCTTCACTACAGGGACGACACTTTTAATATTAACAACAGATGATTTTATTCAGCTCAGAGGTGACCCCATACAGCTAACCTTTAATCTATTTCTCAGGGAACAAGTTTTAGAAATGAAGAGCAAACCGCAAAACAACATCATTGAGACCTTAAGTGGAATCCCATCTGGCCTGAGTGTCGACGACGTCTCGGACTTCTGCTCCCTGGCCAGATACTACGTCGTCAAAACACCTGCCACTTTCAGAAAGGTGTGCAGGGGCATTGTGGGTGATGACGATGCCTTACTCTAGTGTGAGCCTTGGCTATGTACAGCACTATGCAACAGACGAAGTTTACCGCCAACTCTCTGCACCACAGCATTGAATCCAAATAATCTCAAACCTAAAAAAAATCCCTTCAGTCTCCATAAAGTCCATTAGATTAAGTTATCTCATCTATAATGGACTATAACCTCTATAACCTGGCTTGTATAATTATTTCCAGATATATAGACACATATCTTTTCTTCTCACGTAGGTACTGTATTGCACGCTTAATGCCACATGTGCTTCTGTTGACAGTTTGGTGATTGTGTGTTAAACTGTCAACAAGAAGAGTTTAAAAGTGCTTGCTGGTGATTTCTGCATGGTTAGGTTAGGTTAGGTGGGTTTGAGAAGGAGAGAGTGTGTTTGTGTGTGAGAAAGAGTGTTTACATCTGTATTTTCATTTAAACGATGTAAAAGTCATAATAATATTCATTCATTGTATTAAAATAGCTCCTAGTAGTGTGTTAATATGTCAAGGGTATACAGTCATTGTATTTCAGTAACTCATGGTGGATATATTCATACAATACACCACCACGGCTTTTGAAGTATCCCGTATTTATTACCCCCAAACAGGACTTCTCGACGGTGATCTTCGGCTCGGTGTACATGGGTCACGGGGACATGTGTAATAGGGTAGGCGACCTCCCTCTCTCCCAGTCTCTGTGTCTACCCGTCTCGGCCGAGGAAATCATCGACACCTGCGATATGCTTCAGGCCCCACCAGAGGATATTGAGCAGGTCGGTCCTGATGCGTAGTTTGGTAGTTATTGGCAAATTGTTCGGGGTCTTAGGTTAGTTTAAAATAGATTAGAATTGGTCTGGGTAGATTAGGTTAAGTTGCATTTGGTTTGGTTAAGGAAGGTGAGGTTTCGTTTATTTTTGTTAGGTTAAAGTTAGATTAAGTAATGTTGATTTAGGCTAGGTTAGGGTTGTTAATCTTCCCATGAAAATAAACTAGGGGGTTAATCTTCATGTGACCTGACTTAATCTTTTAAATGTGTACTTATGTGTATTAATTATTGGTTCATTGTTCATCCAACCAATCAGAAAATCAGTCAACCAATCAGTGTTTCTATAAGCCATTTCATAGTTTTTTGTCGACCAATCAATTCGTTTTATGTGTATCAATTCTAGGTTCAGTATTCAGTCAACCAATGAGGAAACTAACCAACCAACCAACCATTGAACCAATCAGGAAATCTGTCAACTAATCAGGAAATCAGCCAACCAATCAGCCAATCAGTGTTTCTGTAAGGCATTATCATTCCAGGTGCGGTTCTTCCTCATCGACTGCCGCCCCTCTGACCAATACAACGCCGGCCACCTCCCAAATGCCTTCCACCTCGACTCTAGCCTGGTACGCCGCCCTGTGTATGGTTACGTCGGGTGGGGTGGGGTGGGTGCTTACAGGAATGATAAGGGGTTGAAACGTGTTATAATGTTGTTTTATACGGTTTATTGCCTGTTTATGTTCTTATGCTCTGTTTATCATTGCTTTTGTTTACAGTTTGTGTTTGTTTACAGTTTTTCTCTGTTTACACTTATCATTGTTTGTTTACAGTACACATTTATTTGTTTATCTACAGATGCTTCAACACCAGGCCCTATTCCAAACTGCCGTCCAGGGTCTGTTTATGGCACAGCGTCAGGCCGTAGCGTCGGAGACCCCAGGCTGCGGGCAACACCTCTGTTTCGTGGGGTCGGGCCGTGAGCAGGAGGACCAGTACGTACACATGGTCGTTGCGTCGTTCCTTCAGCACAACACTCAGTACGTCAGCCTGGCCAAGGGCGGTTACCATGGTGAGTGTCTGGTGGTGGTCGAGTCTTATCATTTAGGGTTAGGGTAATTTAATGTTATCCACTCCAGTGCTAACCTAACCTAACTTAACTTAATTCAACCTTAACTTATCCTTGATTTAACTTAACTTAAACTAAACTAACCTAAGCTACTCTAATGCTAACCTAATCTAACCTAACCTAATCTAATCTAACACGACAGTCAGCTCTTGTTTCATATTCGTCAGTTATTACACTTTTCTATTAAGTTCCTCCTATTAACAACATCCACATCCTATTATCTGTCCTTTATAAAAAAAATACTAGTTAAATAATGATAAAACTAGATTATAGATGATTAGTTTATGTATTTGAGATAGATTATAGTACAGTACATAATTATAGTCACTTAATCATTAAGGTCTAGCCATTGTTAGTGCAGGATTAGACCGTGAAAACTACCATGATTGGTAGTTAGGTTCACACTGGATAACACCCTACTCATGTGTGTCTCAGGCCAGGACATGATCCCAGGACAATACTGAGAGGTACAGTACTCAACACCCTTCTCATTACACTGTACTAAAAACTCGTTACATTGCAGCCATACACGACCTGCTGGTACACAACATCAACGAAAGCCTCGCCGACCACGACTCCAAGCAGTGTCTCGTTTGCGCCCCGGACAACCAATCACATTCCTCCGAGCCCGCTGACCAGGAGGACTTCACAGCGGTTCCCAAACCTCAGCCGTCGCTCATGAATCGATTTTCGTCGCTATCGTCCGTGTTTAAGATGAGGGTGAGGTGTTTTGTGTGTTTGTGTGTGTATGGTAGGGTTTTTTTCCTATATAATGGCTGAACTTTTCAACACCACTGTCAATTGAATCTTGACTCTCTCAGCTATAAACATGTATACATATCTCTCAGTAATACATATATCTTACATGTATACATATATCTTACAGTAATACACAAGCTTTCATTATTTTAAACATTCTAATACGACATGAGATTTCTTCACTCTGAAACAAATGACAGAGAAAACTTGTGTCTTATAAGGGGGAACTCAAGAAATTTATTGTCTTCAGGTTTTATGGGATATTGAGTATAATGTGAATTGTCTGGGTGTACTTTGATTAACATGTATGACTGCTACCATCACTACCACAATCCCCTACTACCACAACTACCACAATCTCTTTCTACCACCACTACCACAGTATCCCGTCAATCTCCTATTACCATTGCTACTACTACAACCATCTCCTTTAATCTCCTACCACCACTACCACAATCACCATCACAGTCTCCTACCACCACTACCACAATCTCCTATAATCACCACCATATCTGTCTCACATTTCCAGTCAGCCGAGATGAAGGAGAAACTGGTCGAGTACATCACGAACCCCAATGGTGAAGGCTTGACCATCGACCGCCACGTGAGCGCGCTGGACCGAGGGAGACCCTATCGTAACCTGGGAGACGTGTTTGGCTTCGGTGACGATGACGGTGAAAGTACGTATAGACCGGGTTACTGTAAACATGACCCCAGGACGTCTGTGTACGCTGGGCGGTGAATTTTCCGATCTACGGCATCAGTAGGAATCAAAACTCATAAACTGGATAATAAAAATGGACTTAGAACGTCACATAACATCACATAATGTCACAACTTTGTACCAGCAATGACCAATTCGGCATCTCATTTGACGTTTGTTTACCATTTGTCGATAATAATTCAGTTTCTCATTTGACCTCTGTTTACCTTTCATAGATAATGAAGAGAACGAGAGGCTGGAGGTAGTGAAGATCTCGCAGTGGCTCAAGAAACCGGACTTTATATCGTCGTTCACCTGTAACCAAGTGAAAGAGAATGGTTATATGTATAAATGGTGAGTTTGATCAATAGGGGATTGGGTGGGTGGGTGTGCAAAATTTAGTTAACAACATAATGAAAAATTTAAACAAAAATAATTAAATTTATCCACAAAAAATTACCTCTAAAAGCACAACAAATATTAACAAATAAAATAATAGTAAAAAAAGGTTAAAAAATCAATAAATTTCAATTATTTTTACCCCTCAGTCATCTGTTGCTTATGGAGACACTGCTGTTTATCGTACGTGAGTCGGAGAACAAGGACGGAGAAGGGCATGTGACGGCACGGAGAACTCTGGCCTCCATCGTCAAGATAACCTCTAAGAAGAGACACCCGGATCTCATCACCTTTAAGTACGGCACTACGTCACCAGAGGGCGAGGTCACCATATCCGACATGGACAGGCAAGTTGATGGTGCACAGGTGATGTTAGTTATGGTGGAGAGATGTTAGTTGATGGTGCACAGGTGATGTTAGTTATGGTGGAGAGATGTTAGTTGATGGTGCACAGGTGATGTTAGTGTCAATTATGATATCAATGCCACTTATGGTGTCAATCACTTTCAGGACAGTGATACCAACCATATAACACCATCTTGTTCACATCCTTCCAGGTTCCTCATCCCAAAGGCGAGCGAGGCAACGAAGGTCATAAAGGAGCAGATCATGAAGCAAATGGAAGCCGCCAAGACATAGTGGTGCGCCGGAGATGTGCGGTGAAGGAGGACTAGAGAGTGTGGGTGTATGTGTGTGTGTGTGCGTCTCCGAGGGGTTGGCTGATTCGAGGCCGACCTGAGCCAGAACGTGTTGTAGTATACCAGGAGATTGTTATGGTCTGTGAAAAAGTTATAGTGTTATTTTTGGCATGTCAGGAGTACCATAGTGTGATTTTTGATATGTCAGGAGTACCATAGTGTTATTTTTGGCATGTCAGGAGTACCATAGTGTGATTTATGATATGTCAGGAGTACCATAGTGTTATTTATGATGTCAGGAGTACCATAGTGTTATTTTTGGCATGTCAGGAGTACCATAGTGTGATTTATGATATGTCAGGAGTACCATAGTGTTATTTATGATGTCAGGAGTACCATAGTGTTATTTTTGGCATAACAAGAATAGATTTGGGGTGATTAGTCAAGTGTGTCCCCCCCCCAGAGAATACTAACAGCCCCTAACTGCTCTAAACTAACTCATCAGGGTTGTGTTTCGCTCCTAATTGACCCCAGTTTAAGTACTCATCCCTAATAGGGGCCCAGCCTCTATTAGTATTACGGTTGTGGCCTGATAGTTTCCAAATCTTGTGGTGTAGGTTAGTTTTTTGGAGAGAGGGGGGAGGGGGGGGGGAGCTGTTAGGATTCCTGGGGGCCATTTGACGTTGTGCTCGTCTCAGAGAAAGTGTCTACGTGAGAGATGGGACCCTAGAGGTGGTGTTTAGACCCACGTGAGGTGTATGTGGTCTTTTGTACATAGATATGATATAGATTTTTGCCTTCTCTTTCCAATGATCATTTCACTAAAGGTGTTTTTGTTCATCTATGTCCAGATTCTGTCCAAATGTTTGTATGATAGTCATTTGTGTATATACGATGATGCCATATTACCCCGAATTTGTGCTTCCTGGACGTTGTGATTGGATGAATGTTTCCCCCTACTTCTAACAAGCCTTCAGACCTAACCTAACCCCTAACAATTGAAGCTTAAGTTGTATGTGTAACGATCCTATGGGTTAGGTTAGGTTAGGTTAGGTTGAAGGTGTATTAAGAGTAGGGGGATTTATTTCACTTCTAATACTTGATAATTTTTGAAGGGAAAATGAAAAATTGTTGATTGTGTAATTTTGATTATTGTATTACCCCCCACACCCCCTGGACTTGTTCTATACCAGTGGTCGAGTCGAGACTGAGAACAGAGACGATTTTTTTTGTAATTTTAGCCTTTAATTATCACCTGAACTTTAGCTTTCCCTCCTTACCAACAAGATTGTAATTTTAGGCTGGTTAGGTTAGGTTGGGAGGGGAGTTAAACTTCAGGTGAGCACTTGGGGGTTAATCTTCAGGTGAGCACTTGGGGGTTAATCCTCAGGTGAGCACTTGGGGGTTAATCTTCAGGTGAGCACTTGGGGGTTAATCCTCAGGTGAGCACTGGGGTTAATCCTCAGGTGAGCACTTGGGGGTTAATCCTCAGGTGAGCACTTGGGGGTTAATCTACAGGTGAGCACTTGGGGGTTAATCTACAGGTGAGCACTTGGGGGTTAATCCTCAGGTGAGCACTTGGGGGGTTAATCCTCAGGTGAGCACTTGGGGGAGCTAATCTTCAGGTGAACACTAAGGGGAGTTAATCCTCAGGTGATAAATAAAGTTCAGAATTACAAAAACTCTCAATTCTGATCTGATAGTCAACTACACCATACTGTACTACTACTAAACCATTTGTGTGTTAAGCTGAAGACTTGATTATCCAAGGGAAGTGAGAACAGACATACAGATATTAAGCCTTGTCTAATACTGTACAGATTAATTTATTTTTAAAGCCAAATGAATTGTTCCTTCATTGGCTGCCATGAGGAAGTCTTCTCTTGTTTAATGGAAACAATTGACTGGTGTTTTCAAAGCAATTAAACCTGAATTACCAGATGTTATTATAATTTGTTTATTATTATCCTTAAACTGGCCTCTGTGTGTGTGGAAAAATCACTATCATGGCCCTCAAGTGGTCCTTATAAGCAGTAAATACTATACACAAGTGGTCGGTATAAGCAGGTGACACTATACAGAAATGGTCCTTATAAGCAGTAAATACTATACACAAGTGGTCGGTATAAGCAGGTAACACTATACAGAAATGGTCCTTATAAGCAGTAAATACTATACACAAGTGGTCGGTATAAGCAGGTAACACTATACAGAAATGGTCCTTATAAGCAGTAAATACTATACACAAGTGGTCGGTATAAGCAGGTAACACTGTACAGAAATGGTCCTTATAAGCAGCAAATACTATATACAAATGTGGTCGGTATAAGCAGGTAACACTATACAGAAATGGTCCTTATAAGCAGCAAATACTATACACAAGTGGTCGGTATAAGCAGGTAACACTATACAGAAATGGTCCTTATAAGCAGTAAATACTATACACAAATGTGGTCGGTGTAATTAATAAACATTGTACCAAGAGACAGACAGTTGTTTTCGCTGTTTAGAAATTTTGGGCGGAGATGCGACGACTCTCATCTTGACAACGTAACTGAGAATAATATCCAACAGGAAAACATAAATGAGGGTGTTGTGCTGACTGATTGTTTTCTTCTCCTATTGGCTGTAATTTGGTGTATTTACATTTTAGTCCACCAATCACAGTAAAGGATTTTTTTTACTTGAAGACCATAAAATAATGCGGACGTTTTCCTTTATTTAACATTAAAACAGTAAAGACTAACTCTAAAATAATTGAAAACCTTTGTATTCAATGTTTTTTCTTATTAATATGGTCTATTTATTTATCTGGAAAAAATATAGATGTATGTGGAACGGCACCCACACACACGACCAAGCTTCTTGTAGTGTAAATCATATGAGAAAAATAATAAGCAACAGCAGAACATAAGTCGGGGTGTTGTGCTGACTGACTGCCCTCTTCTCCCATTGGCTGGAATTTGGTGTGTTGACATTTTGGTCCACCAATCACCGTTAAGTAAAGGATAGGATATTAAATTCGAGAACGCAAAGGAAATGGCCCACTATCCCTTGACTTAAATTTACGACAATAATGATGAAATCAACTTGAAGCTCCAAGCGATGTTTCATATTATTCAAGGATCATAATGGAGATAAATAGCTTTTTTCTGTGTGATTTTATCAAGAATTAAACTAAGAATTAACTAAAGACTAAATGAAAACCTTTTTATTTTACGTTTTTCTAAATATACTTCGTACATTATTTATCTGGAAATTTTCATTTATTTTATTTTAGTACAAAAGTGTGCCGGTCGCGCGCCATGACTGTATAAATTGTAAGTCAACCTGCGCCATTTGTCAGTAAAATCAGAGGAGAAAACGAAAATCAACAGCAGAACATAAGTCGGGGTGTTGTGCTGACTGACTGCCCTCTTCTCCCATTGGCTGGAATTTGGTGTGTTAACATTTTAGTCCACCAATCACAGTTAAGTAAAGGATCGGATATTAAATTCGAGAACGCAAAAGAAATGGCCCTTTATCCCTTGACTTAAATTTATGACAATAGTGATGAAATTAACTTACGAAGCTCCAAGCGACGATTCATTATGTTTAAAGTATTATAAATGAGATAAAACTTTTATTATTCATTAACTGGTTATGTTAAAAGCCGTTATCATTCAGTAATGGCTTATATCAGTTCCTCGACATCACGAAGACACAAGGCGACATGGCCGGGGTGTTAGGTTATAAAAATCATGTATTCTGATATATAATCTTTTTGATTAATAAAAATGTATTTCCTCCACCATTTTTAGGATATTATCAATGAAATAAAGTATTTTTATTTAGTAAGAAGTTTTCTGACTTGGCTTCTTAATGCAGACACCTGTTGTTGAATATTACATAATGACGTGATTAACCTTTCGTGAATCTTAACTTAATTTGTTATTTATTTTTATTATATTTATCACATAATTAACAGCAGAAATTATATTATTAAATGTGAGTAATTTATCCCCAACACCAAAGTTTGATTTATTGCCAAAGTTTACATATTTTGCTGTGAAGTAAATGAACCAGTTTATTCATTTAAAAACTATAACAATTGTATACCGGACAGTGATACCTCCATATAGCGGACTTATCCATATATTCCGTTAAATGGAGGTGTTACATCAAAAGTCCCCTCGATATAACGGAATTTCTTCGCCATATCGTCGTTAATAGAGATTTTACAGCTATGTCATGTCTTACTAAATAAAATATAGATAGAAGGATAAGAATAAAGAAATATAGATTTTTAATTATTAATGGAATATTTCTGCCATAAATGAGTGACTGTAGTTTAAGGTGACCTAGATCTACGGCTCATAAATTCCATAACTCCTGTAATGTTTCTCCCTGACAGTTATTTTCATTGTCAGGTCGATAACTTAAATATTATATCATTCCTCTGATAAAATGAACTTGAGGAAGACTTATAACCTTGAGTTTATTCTTATCAATATGTCCCATTGGCAGACACAGAATTTAACACCTATTATAATTCGCGAAAAGTGATATTGTAGCTTTATATGGTGATTTAGTAGAATTATTTAATGTATGATATTAATAGGCGCTTATCGGGATGTTAATAGTTGGGTTTTATACGGAAATAAATGGGATATAATGGAATAATATGGGGAATATTTTTAGCGAGGAGGAATCGATGTTGTGATGGGTGTCGGCCGTGACGTCACCTGTTAGTGTATCACCAGACGTGGTCGAGGGAGGACACGACCTGTTATCTATCTCCTTCCTGTTAAACTAAAGTGTATTTCAACGCATATAAACCCCAGTACATTACTCTATATTAAGTGATAAACTAAACCAGTGTATAGAACCGAAAATAAACCAGATTATAAGTGAAATACATAATCTACCGAGAAAAAATTGATCCGTTCTGAATGTAATACAATCAACTAACTCAACTATTGGCTTTTTCAATTCATCTTTAAAGGTATTAGTTTATAATGACCTAATACATGTTTAGTGTGTGGTAGAAGTAGTTTAGTAGTTACGACGTAGATTGTGGTAGGCGTTACTGAAGGCGTTAATGTAGTGTGGCGTCGTGAGTGGTCTGCTGCCCTACATGTTGATCTGAATATTATTTAAATCTTCTTATTTTGTAGTTTGTTGTAATTTATTGCATTTGTATTTTAACTTATAGTATTTTATAGTGGATATTATTGTTTTTGTTATAATCTAACCTAACCAAACCAGTGCTACCCCCGATCTAACGTGACCTAGGCTAGTCCTAACCTAACCTAGTCTCATCCCAAGGTAATCCAGTCCTCTCCTAACCTTATATAAACTTAGATCTTAACCTAACCCCCCAGGTGACCCGTTGCTAGGATAACATTTACCTAGCCTGAGACAGACCCCGGAAGCAGACCTCAAGGAGACATTTCAAGGCTGGCTGGTTTGGTAGGGAATAATGTAACGGGTAATATAATGTAAGGGATATTGTTTCTGTCTAACGCTTGAGATTATAAATTATATAGAAAATGTTGATAAAATTACTCCCAGACATTTGGCATCTTGAATATACAGACAGATTTATAAGGGCGAGAGAGAGCGAGAGAGAGCCTAGTATGGACCAATAAGACTTGACTGTACTTTTACATAATACTGTGTTTAGGACAAAGAAAAGTCTTTATTCAACCAGACAGACTAACAGATAAAATAATATAATCAAACAGTCATACACAAGGAGTTTATACACACATTGGGGAAAAAAAAGTGTGGCATGGCATTATTTCTTAAGTTACCCTTTCAGATTTTCCCATAGCAACATTTTCTTTGATTACCCACCACCTGTGTTGTTGAAACTACCCTTGTTAGGAAATTACCACGAACTTCTTAATTTTTTTTAGATAGATAGAAAGGCAGACGGATAACCGGAGAGAGAGAGAGAGAGAGATAGAGATAGATAAATAGAGAATGAAATAGGTTTATACTGGTGATAATTGTAATAGGTCAACTTTTTCTTTTATCCTCTTCACCACTGATTGGTTCGTTAGCCGCTTGGGCGGTCGGTCACGTCTCTGTTACACACTGTTGGCAAGTACTGGGCATGTACTGGCTCTCTGTTACACACTGTTGGCAAGTACTGGGCATGTACTGGCTCTCTGTTGCACACTGGTGGCAAGTACTGGGCATGTACTGGCTCTCTGTTACACACTGTTGGCAAGTACTGGGCATGTACTGGCTCTCTGTTACACACTGTTGGCAAGTACTGGGCATGTACTGGCTCTCTGTTACACACTGTTGGTAAGTATTGGGGATGTACTGGCTCTCTGTTACACACTGTTGGTAAGTATTGGGGATGTACTGGCTCTCTGTTACACACTGTTGGTAAGTATTAGGGATGTACTGGCTATCTGTTACACACTGTTGGCAAATATTGGGGATGTAGGCCTACTGGCTCTGTTACACACTGTTGGCAAGTACTGGGCATGTACTGGCTCTCTGTTACACACTGTTGGTAAGTATTAGGGATGTACTGGCTCTCTGTTACACATTGTTGGTAAGTATTAGGGATGTACTGGCTCTCTGTTACACATTGTTGGCAAATATTGGGGATGTAGGCCTACTGGCTCTGTTACACACTGTTGGCAAGTACTGGGCATGTACTGGCTCTCTCTTACACTGTTAGCAAGTACTGGGCATGTACTGGGTCTCTGTTACACACTGTTGGCAAGTACTAGGCATGTACTGGCCTCTGTTACACACTGTGGCAAGTACTGGGCATGTACTGGCCTCTGTTACACACTGTTGGTAAGTACTGGTCATGTACTGGCTCTCTGTTACACACTGTCAAGTACTGGGCATGTACTGCCTCTGTTACACACTGGTGGCAAGTACTGCGTACTGGCTCTCTGTTACACACTCGTTGGCAAGTACTGGGCATGTACTGGCTCTCTGTTACACACTGTTGGCAAGTACTGGGCATGTACTGGCCTCTCTGTTACACACTGCTGGCAAGTACTGGGCATGTACTGGCTTCTGTTACACACTGGTGGCAAGTACTGGGCATGTACTGGCTCTCTGTTACACACTGTTGGTAAGTACTGGGCATGTACTGGGTCCTGTTACACACTGTTGGCAAGTACTAGGCATGTACTGGCTCTCTGTTGCACACTGGTAAGGCACTGGGCATGTACTGGCTCTCTTTACACACCTGCTGGTAAGCATAGCATGTACTGGTCTCGTTACACACTGTTGGCAAGTACTGGGCATGTACTGGCCTCTGTTACACACTGGCAAGTACTGGCATGTACTGGCTCTCTGTTCACACTGTTGGCAAGTACTGGGCATGTACTGGCTCTCTGTTACACACTGTTGGCAAGTACTGGGCATGTACTGGGTCTCTGTTACACACTGTTGGCGTACTGGGCATGTACTGGCTCTCTGTTACACACTGTTGGCAAGTACTGGGCATGTACTGGCTCTCTTACACATGTTGGGCAAGTACTGCATGTACTGGCTCTCTCTGTTACACACTGTTGGTAAGTACTGGGCATGTACTGGGTCTCTGTTACACACTGCTGGCAAGTACTGGGCATGTACTTCTCTGTTACACACTGGTGGCAAGTACTAGGCATGTACTGGCTCTCTGTTACACACTGTTGGTACAAGTACTGGGCATGTACTGGCTCTCTGTTACACACTGTTGGCAAGTACTGGGCATGTACTGGCTCTCTGTTACCTGGTGGCAAGTACTGAGCATGTACTGGGTCTC
Organism: Homarus americanus; assembly: GCF_018991925.1. Classification (NCBI taxonomy): domain Eukaryota; kingdom Metazoa; phylum Arthropoda; class Malacostraca; order Decapoda; family Nephropidae; genus Homarus; species Homarus americanus. Next base: position 1,576,661 of record NW_024757463.1, on the reverse strand, counting down.
TACACACTGGTGGCAAGTACTGGGCATGTACTGGCTCTCTGTTACACACTTTCAGTGCACTGGGCATGTACTGGCTCTCTGTTACCACTGGTGGCAAGTACTGAGCATGTACTGGCTCTCTGTTACACTGGTGGCAAGTACTGGCATGTACACCTCTGGATGTATCTGAACCTGCTGCAGTCAAGTCTGGTAAACAGCTCACACTCGGTGCCGTCACAACACTCTCTCTGGTGGGTGTTCCAGAGTTTACAGCTCACACTCGGTGCCATACAGCCTCTCTGGTAGTTGTTCCAAGATTTGGCTCACACTCGGTGCCGTCACAACCCTCTCTGGTGATTGTTCCAAGAGTTTGGCTCACACTCGGTGCCGTCACAACACTCTCTGGTGATTGTTCCAAGAGTTTACAGCTCACACCTCGGTGCCGTCACAACCCTCTCGGTGATTGTTCCAGGTTCCAGCTCACATAGTTGCCGTCAGCACTCTCTCTGGTGGTTGTTCAAGCTCAGTCACACTTGTGCCGTCCTGGCCCCTCTCAGGTGTTCCAGGTTCAGCTCCACTCGGTGCCGTCCTAACCCTCTCTGGTAGATTGTTCCAAGAGTTTCTGGCTCACTCGGTGCCGTCACAACCCTCTCTGGTAGATTGTTCCAAGAGTTTACGGCTCACACTCGTGCCGTCTACACTCTCTGGTGGTTGTTCCAAGGATTTACAGCTCACACTCGGTGCCGTCACAACCCTCTCTGGTAGGTGTTCCAAGTTTGGCTCACATGGTGCCCCGACACCTCTCTGGTGGTTGTTCCAAGAGTTCACGGCTCATCAGTGCCGTCCAACCCTCTGGTAGATTGTTCCAGAGTTTCCGGCTCACAGGTGCCACAACCCCTCTGTAGATTGTTGATTCCACACTCAGTGCCGCCACCCTCTCTGTGAATTGTTCCAGAGTTCGGCTCACACTCGTGCGTCAACCCTCTCTGGTAATTGTTCCAAGGTTCTACCTCATCGCAACCCTCTCTGGTGATTGTTCCAAGAGTTCACGGCTCCACTCGGTGCCGTCACAACCTCTCTAGTGATGTTCCAAGTTTACAGTCCCTCCCAGTGCTGCACAACACTCTCTTGAGAGTGTTCCAGAGTTAGCTCACTCGGTGCCGTCACAACCTCTAGTGGGTGTTCGAGTTTACAGCTCACTCGTTGCCTGTACTCTCTCTGGTGATTGTTCCAGAGTTTACAGCTCACTCGGTGCCGTCACAACACTCTCCTGGTAGATTGTTCCAGAGTTCTAGCTCACCTCGGTGCCGTCACAACCCTCTGGTAGATTGTTCCAAGAGTTCACGCTCACACTCGGTGCCGTCACAACCCTCTCTGTAGATTGTCCAGAGTTTAGCTCCCAGACAGTCCTTCTCTCTGGTGATTGTTCCAAGAGTTTAGCTCACACTCGGTGCCGTCACAACCTCTCTGGTAGATTGTTCCAGGTTTGGCTCACCTCGGTGCCGTCCCAACACTCTCTGTAGATTGTTCCAAGAGTTCACGGCTCACACTCGGTGCCGTCACTACCTCTCTGGTAGATTGTTCCAAGAGTTCACGGCTCCTCTGGTGCCGTCACAACACTCTCTGGTGATTGTTCCAAGAGTTCACGGCTCACACTCGGTGCCGTCACAACTCTCTGTTGGTTTGCACACTCGTGCCATCTCCTCTAGTAGTTGTTCCAAGAGTTCACAGCTCACACTCGGTGCCGTCACAACACTCTCTGGTAGATTGTTCAAGAGTTCCGGCCTCACACTCGGTGCGTCCACAACACTCTCTGGTAGTTCCAGAGTTCACGCTCACTCTGTCCCCTCCTAGTGGGTGTTCCAGGGTTACAGCTCACACTCGGTGCCGTCCCAACCTCTCCTGGTAGTTGTTCCAGAGTTACGGCTCACACTCGGTGCCGTCTCTCTCTGGTAGATTGTTCAAGTTTACAGCTCACCTCAGTGCCATACCTTACTCTCTAGTTGTTCCAGAGTTCTGGCTCACACTCGGTGCCGTCCAACCCTCTCTGGTAGATTGTTCCACACGGCTCCACTCGTGCCGTCACAACCTCTCTGGTAGATTTTAGAGTTTACAGCTCCTCGGTGCCGTCACAACACTCTGGTAGATTGTTCCGTTTACAGCTCACTCAGTTGCCTCAACACTCTCTGGTGATGTTCCAAGAGTTCTGGCTCACTCGGTGCCGTCACAACCCTCTCTGGTAGTTGTTCCAAGTTACCTCTCGTCCGTCCCAACACTCTCTGATGATTGTTCAGAGTTTACAGCTCACCTCGGTGCCGTCCAACTCTCTGGTAGGTGTTCCAAGAGTTTACAGCTCACCTCGGTCTCAACCTCTCTGGTAGATTGTTCCAAGAGTTCACGGCTCACACTCGGTGCCGTCAACCCTCTCTGGTGATTGTTCCAGTTCACGGCTCACACTCGGTGCCGTCAACACTCTCTGGTAGATTGTTCCAAGAGTTTACAGCTCACACTCGGTGCCGTCACAACACTCTCTGTGGTTGTTCAGAGTTTACAGCTCACACTCGGTGCCGTCAGCACTCTCTGGTAGATTGTTCCAGAGTTCTCGCTCACACTCGGTGCCGTCCCAACACTCTCTGGTGGTTGTTCCAAGAGTTCAGCTCACACTCGGTGCCGTCACAACACTCTCTGGTGATTGTTCCAAGAGTTCCGGCTCACACTCGGTGCCGTCACAACCCTCTCTCTGGTAGATTGTTCCAGAGTTTACGGCTCACTCGGTGCCGTCACAACCCTCTCTGGTGGTGCCAAGAGTTCACGCTCACCTCCGGTGCCGTCACAACCTCTCTCTGATGGTGTTCAAGAGTTTACAGCTCACACTCGGTGCCGTCACAACCTCTCTGGTAGATTGTTCCAAGGATTACGGCTCCACCAGTGCGTCAACTCTCTGGTAGATTGTTCCAAGTTTAGCTCACTCGGTGCCGTCACAACCCTCTCTGGTAGATTGTTCCAGGTTTACAGCTCACACTCAGTGCCGTCAACACTCTCTGGTAGATTGTTCCGAGTTTAGCTCCACTCGGTGCGCCAACACTCTCTGGTAGTGTTCCAAGTTCAGCTCACCTCGGTCCGTCCAACCCTCTCTGGTAGTTGTTCCAAGAGTTTACAGCTCACTCGGTGCCGTCTAACCCTCTCTGTAGATTGTTCCAAGGTTCGCTCACACTCGGTGCCGTCCAACCCTCTCTGGTGGGTGTTCAAGAGTTTACAGCTCACACTCTGCCCCCAACACTCTGTAGATTGTTGAGTTTACAGCTCACACTCGGTGCCATCACAACACTCTCTGGTGGTTGTTCCAGAGTTTCAGCTCACACTGTGCCGTCAACACTCTCTGTGGTGTTCCAAGAGTTTACAGCTCACACTCGGTGCCGTCACAACCTCTCTGGTAGATTGTTCCAGAGTTCACGGCTCACACTCGGTGCCGTCACAACCCTCTCTGGTAGATTGTTCCAAGAGTTTACAGCTCACACTCGGTGCCGTCCAACACTCTCTGGTAGATGTTTCCAAGAGTTTACAGCTCACTCGGTGCCTCGCACTCTCTGTGATTGTTCCAAGTTCTGGCTCACACTCGGTGCCGTCACAACACTCTCTGGTAGATTGTTCCAAGTTCACGGCTCACCTCGGTGCCGTCACAACACTCTCTGGTAGATTGTTCCAGAGTTTACAGCTCACACTCGGTGCCGTCACAACCCCTTCGGTAGGTGTTCCAAGAGTTCGGCTCACTGTGCCGTCACAACACTCTCTGGTAGATTGTTCAAGAGTTCCGGCTCACACTCGGTGCCGTCACAACACTCTCTGGTAGATTGTTCCAAGAGTTTACAGCTCACACTCCGGTGCCGTCACAACACTCTCTGGTAGATTGTTCCAGAGTTCACGGCTCACACTCGGTGCCGTCACAACCTCTGGTAGTGTTCCAAGGTTTACAGCTCACCTCAGTGCCGTCACAACACTCTCTGTAGATTGTTCCAAGAGTTCACAGCTCACCTCGGTGCCGTCACAACACTCTCTGGGATTGTTCAAGAGTTTACAGCTCACTCGGTGCCGTCACAACACTCTCTAGTGGTGTTCCCAGAGTTCACGCTCACACCTCGGTGCCGTCACAACACTCCTGGTAGTTGTTCCAAGAGTTTACAGCTCACACTCGGTGCCGTCACAACACTCTCTGGTAGATTGTTCCAAGAGTTTACAGCTCACACTCGGTGCCGTCACAACACTCTCTGGTAGATTGTTCCAAGAGTTTACAGCTCACACTCGGTGCCGTCACAACACTCTCCGGTGATTGTTCCAGAGTTACAGCTCACTCGGTGCCGTCCAACACTCTCTGGTAGATTGTTCCAGAGTTCACGGCTCACACTCGGTGCCGTCACAACCTCTCTGGTGGGTGTTCCAAGAGTTCACAGCTCACTCGGTGCCGTCACAACCTCTGTGTGTTCAAGTTCGCTCACACTGTGCCGCCAACCTCTCTGGTAGATTGTTCCAAGAGTTCACGGCTCACACTCGGTGCCGTCACAACCTCTCTGGTAGATTGTTCCAAGAGTTTACAGCTCACACTCGGTGCTCCCAACACTCTCTGGTGGGTGTTCCAGAGTTTACAGCTCACACTCGTGCCGTCACAACACTCTCTGGTAGATTGTTCCCAAGTTTGCCCACCTCAGTGCCGTCACAACCTCTCTGTAGATGTTAGGTTTACAGCTCACACTCGGTGCCGTCACAACACTCTCTGGTAGATTGTTCCAAGAGTTTACAGCTCACTGGTGCCGTCACAACACTCTCTGGTAGATTGTTCCAAGAGTTTACAGCTCACACCTCGGTGCCGTCACAACACTCTCTTGGTAGATTGTTCCAAGAGTTTACAGCTCACACTCGGTGCCGTCACAACACTCTCTGTAGATTGTTCCAAGAGTTTACAGCTCACACCGGTGCCGTCACACACACTCTCTGGTAGATTGTTCCAAGAGTTTACAGCTCACACTCGGTGCCGTCACAAACTCTCTGGTAGATTGTTCAAGAGTTTACAGCTCACACTGTGCCGTCACAACACTCTCTGGTAGATTGTTCCAAGAGTTTACAGCTCACACTCGGTGCCGTCACACTCTCTGGTAGATTGTTCCAAGAGTTTACAGCTCACACTCGGTGCCGTCACAACACTCTCTGGTAGATTGTTCCAAGAGTTTACAGCTCACACTGGTGCCGTCACAACACTCTCTGGTAGATTGTTCCAAGAGTTCACAGCTCACACTCGGTGCCGTCACAACACTCTTCTGGAAGATTGTTCCAAGAGTTTACGGCTCACACTCGGTGCCGTCACAACACTCTCTGGTAGATTGTTCCAAGAGTTCACAGCTCACACTCGGTGCCGTCACAACACTCTGGAAGATTGTTCCAAGAGTTACAGCTCACACTCGGTGCCGTCACAACACTCTCTGGTAGATTGTTCCAAGAGTTCACAGCTCACACTCGGTGCCGTCACAACACTCTCTGGAAGATTGTTCCAAGAGTTACGGCTCACACTCGGTGCCGTCACAACACTCTCTGGTAGATTGTTCCAAGAGTTCACAGCTCACACTGTGCCGTCACAACACTCTCTGGAAGATTGTTCCAAGAGTTCACAGCTCACACTCGGTGCCGCACAACACTCTCTGGTAGATTGTTCCAAGAGTTCACAGCTCACACTGGTGCCGTCACAACACTCTCTGGAAGATTGTTCCAAGAGTTTACGGCTCACACCTTGGTGCCGTCACAACACTCTCTGGTAGATTGTTCCAACAGTTCACAGCTCACACTCGGTGCCGTCACAACACTCTCTGGTAGATTGTTCCAACAGTTCACGGCTCACACTCCGAAAAAGTTTGCCCTCACAGTTTTTCGGCACTTGACATTATTAGGGACCTGCCACACTTTGCTATAAACAGATGAAATGTAGCGGGAATTTCCCCCTCCCCCTACACACACACTCATCATTCTGTCACTTTATGTAACTTGCTGACAAAACCCATGACCCTTCAGGCTTCCACGCCCTTAATGCATGAGTCATAAAGGCAAGCATGAACTCCGCATGCTTCCCTGTTGGGCGCTGTAAACGCTTCTGCGCTTCACCTTGCACAGGATGTAAGGGGGTGCCCAATAAACTAGCCCCCTCCGGGGCAATCTGTAAATCTGTAAGGACTTTCAACTGAGTAGTGCCCCTTGAGATGTTTATACACCTCAGTTAGGTCGCCCCTTGTCCGCCTGTAGTATAAGCTAGGCAAGTTCAGGGTAACTGGGGTGCCGCAGCAGGCACCAGTCTGGTGGCCCTCCTTTGGCCATTTTCAATCTTGAAAAATGTTCTGTTAGAATTTCTACGCGTTCAAATTTTAGTAAAAATAATTAAAATAAACCCAGAATTGAAATAGGGTGGATAAATAGGGTGAAATGGGTTAAAGACGTTAGAAAATGTGATAAATAGAAAGAGTTGGGTACTTGAAGCGGCCTTATTGAGTTGGTTAGCGAGTGTCCACACGGCCCACGTGCTAATGGTTTTAAATTCGCTGCTTCCTCGACCATTGTGCTTTGCCAGTCATACCGCGTGACCGCCTCATCCTCTGGTCACCCACCTGCACGATTAGCCATCCACACTTGTCATCCAAACAAGCAATTAACCCCTGATTGATGTGGATTGGTATAAAACGCTAAATTTTCACCCCAAGTTAAATTGTTTCCCGTTGTGCGGACTTCTAATGGCGTCTGTGATTGCCAGAAACAAATTATTACATTTATAAAATCCTCTCAATTTCTATCATATTTTCCGATCATGTGGATAAATATAATTAAAAAAAACAATAACTAGATGACATAGTAGAGGATAATAACGTAAAATAAACTTAGAAATAGACAAAAAACAGCTTAAATAAATAAAAATACCACACATACACAGCTTGACGAACCCCATATGTCCTCAATAGTGCAAGTCATTGTTATGTCTGGTTCACCAAGGTCAGTATACTACAGTCATACTCTCAGTTCATTATACTCGTGAGGATATAACTGTAATTTATCCCGTCACTAAACTCGATTTACAGTTGGATTTCTCTATAACATCTGGTTTCTCTGTTTACATCTCCTAGACTAAATATGTTACATTGAATTTCATCTGCCATTTTTCAGACCATTCGTAAAACAGTAGGTAAACACAAACAGGGAAAACAAACACGGGTGTAAGGTAATAAACACAGGGGTAAGAGTGGAATAATGATGTTTGTTTGTTTGTTTCAGTTGTTTGTGTGACATAGATGGCCCCTGAACGTGTACTGCGAGACCTTCTGAGAGTCAGTGGTGAGTACCTGACCTGACCTGACCTCACCTGACCTGGCCTCACCTGACCTGACCTCATGGGTGTTTAACAGGGAGTGGCCATGGGCTTGTGGGTTTGATCCTTATCCAACAGGTCCAGGTGTCAGGTCCAGGGGCCACGGCCAACACTAAAAAAAAAATTACAAATTCAAGGCCTCATCGTAACACTTGGCCAGACAGTGTTGCCAAAAACCTTTGTCTTTTACCCAGATTAAAGTTATTTTTCTCACCCATGACCGAATTGTTTATGCACTTGGCAACACTTCACACCCTTGCACTTGGCTTACTCACGAGTCCGTCTTCAAGTTCATCTTTTCTCAGCATGTACTTACACCTTGAGGCACTTACGTACGCCCTCACGTCACTATTTAGGAGGACAAATTTAACGAAGGTAGCATTTGAGAATCTAGTCCAATATTGCACAAAGACTCAGTGTGTGTGTGTGTGTGTGTGTGTGTGTTATACTGACCTATTTTAGTGGGACAACTGATTGGCCTTGTATACTATGCAGTTTAATTCAGTCTGACGGACGAGACAGACAGACAGACAGACAGGTAGACAGACAGACAGACAGGTAGGTAGACAGAGAGATATACAGACAGAGACGTGACCTATCCTCGCGTATATACACTGTAGAACACGTCTGACCTTCACTACCTATTACAGTACTATCCCGTATGATGACGTTCTTCCTCTTGTGAATCCGTCCGTCCGTCTGTCTGTCTGTCTGTTTCTTGATACGAGCGCTTGTCCACGATCTATCTCAACGTCTATTGGTCCGATTGTCATTAGATTTTTATAGTTAGTTTATTTAATTGTTGTTTAGGTGTGATTAGCATATGGTGGCCAATGGGTGATTTTTATGCCTTTTACCTGATATGTGATTGGTCGATAGGTAGTCAGTTATATACTGCTCTGTGATTGGTCTATACGTAACCAAATATCACATCCTGCTCTGTGATTGGTCGAGAGGTAACCAAATACTTACTCTGTGATTGGTAGACAGGTAGCCAATGATAATCTTGATACACTTATGGTACAAATTCTTTTTAGATAACTCAAGGGGATGAGTTTCTGGGGCGTAGTGAACGAACCATAACTAAAGTATATATTTAATAACAGGGAATTTTTGTATTATTTGATTGTTTTCAGAATGTTTCGTTCAGGCGTGGGGGGGTGGGGAGAGGGGGGTGGTATATGCGTAGGTGAGGGGTCTCTCTCTCTCTCTCTCTCTCTCTCTCTCTCCAGATACCCTAAAAAACTTACAAAAACGCCAACACTCGACAAGGTTTTAGGTAATAAGCGTTCGTGTAAGGAGTCCGTGTTGTGAGCAGACAGCCCTCCCCAAATAACACGGCTGTCAACCCTTGCAAAACACATATTGATTTCTGGGCTATCAATTACCTTGTTTGGGCGTAACTAGTGATTAGGCTGTTACGAGGGGATGATAGTCATGATGGAGAGAGGGGAGATGAAGGAGAGGATGAAGGAGAGGAAGGAGGAAGGAGGGATAGCATCTAAGCCTTCTAGAGACGACTGCACAAGACCACGAACCTTGGGCAGATCAAGATGCTATTTAACCAGATGTTAATAAAGGTCATATTAAACAGTAAGAAATAACAATAATCACCCTAATGTCCCAGTTTGTCTCACCTGAAGATTAGACACCTCATCTTATCGCATTCAAGGAGTTTAAATGAACTAGGGATCTGAAAGGACATTGGAGCATTAACCACACCATCTGGACCCCTTCATGTGGGCCCCAGTCAAGAGTATGTCATGTTCTCTATGACCCTTGGATACGTGGCTCTCCCTGGCATAGTGTGGCACCTCTTGGCACTGTCTGGCATATGTTTGTGTTTCATGTGTGTGTGTGTGTGTGTGTGTAGGGGAGTTTCCTGTTGTGTGTGTGTGTGTGTGTGTGTGTGTGTGTGTGTGTGTGTGTGTTTTCTCTGCCCCCTCCCCCCCACTCATCAGAATAATGCTAACAGGACACACACACAGACACATCAGGAAGTTGCCTCCACACACACACACACACACACAATCTCGTTATCCCAAGGTCGGCCAGTTTATGAAGTGGAAAAACATCCTGCCCAACTTAGTACAAAATCCCACCACCACATCACCACCACCACACCACCGCCACACTCACCACCACCACACCACCACCGCCACACGCCACACACTCACCACCACCACCACCACCACCACTCCACACTCACCACCACCACCGCCACACTCACCACCACCACACCACCACCACCACACTCCCACCACCGCCACACTCACCACCACCACCACACACCACCACCACCACCACACCACACCACTCACCACCACCACACCACCACCACACCACCACCACCACACTCACCACCACACCACACACCACCACCACACCACCACCACCACACTCACCACCACCACACCACCACCGCCACACTAACATTCCATCTTATTAATTTAAAAGTAAAGTCTACCTAAAAATAGCCCAATTGAATATACTTAACAACTAACTCCCAGCATAGTAAAACGTAAACACGATTCCTCAAACACTTGTGATTGGCTGAGAAGCATCACACCATCCCCACACCTCCTCCTATTGGTCGGTTATATGACAACAAACTCGTTTATTGGTTGATTACCCAAACATTGCCCTTTTCTCGCCTCGGTATTGTATAAAGGATAACAATTTTGTTTTGAATACTTAGTGATTTTGTTTTCGCATCGTTTAATCCTCTTATAAAGGATTGTATGCTGTTGATAAGGGTTCAATAGGGTTTATAAGGCGGGTTTAATACTATATTAGTGCCATATTCTGTGGGTGTTGCCAAGTTGGTGAGAGGTGATGCTTATGCGTGGCTGACTGGGTCTCTTGAATAAACATTACCTCTCTCTCTCTCACTATTTATATATACTTTCACAACGTTCTACAATGAGAGGGAGTGGGGTCATGTCAGTGTTCTTTAACTAGGTAATTACAACGTATGGTTCTAATAGGCCCCAGTTCTAATAGGCCCCAGTTCTATTTGACCCCTGTTCTATTTGACCCCAGTTCTATTTGACCCCAGTTCTATTTGACCCCAGTTCTATTTGGCCCCTGTTCTATTTGACCCCAGTTCTAATAGGCCCCAGTTCTATTTGACCCCAGTTCTATTTGACCCCAAGTGACGAAATCCGTACACGGTGACTGAAAACTTACACAGAGTGACTTAACGACTTAATTGGGGACATGACGTCAGTTATTTGCCACGTGACAACTCCGTAAATTAGAACACACACACACACACACACACACTTCATACATACAAACACACACACACACACACACATTCTACATACATACATACATACATACATACATACATACATAGTTCAGATATATAAACAATGGTTAACTATTCACAACACTTCAAAAAACTATTATTACAATTATAAACAAATAAATTAAATAAATACAAGCATTAAACGAGGCTAAAGTTATATATATAGTTAATGATTTATTTATCTGAAGTGTGGCGCCGTGTGTGAGTTAATGGGGGTGCGGCTGTGTCTCGACCAATCACGAGTCAAGGTTTAGTTGTCGTGTACGTGGCCAGCCAATCAGCGTTCAACATTGGGTTAATTTTTTTTTTTTTTTGTAATTCTCTTATTTTTTGGTTTTATCCCTAGTTTTTGTATATAATATTAATATAAAAAATAATAGTGAAAGAAATAGAACACTTGTAATAATAGCAGCACTAATAGATAATAGTAATAAACGATAAAATTAAAATAATATATAGTAACTGGCACCTCAGGCAGTCACTATGGCAACACCACCGAGGTTTTAAAAGCACAGAAGTGTCAACATTTCCTTCAGTTGACAAGAGGAAGTGAGTCGGTATAGACGGTCTAATTCCTTGGACATCTTGTATTAAATCACCATCCACGTTATTCAGATCACCACCAATAACGAGTCGTGTTATTGTTGTCTTGTGGAAAAGGTTATTTAACGAAGAAATAGACAAGAAAGGGAATGGAATACACTTTTGCCAACAACACACAAACGAACGGTGAGTAAATAGTTTCCCCTTGTTATTCTTGCGTTAGTTTAGTCTGTTTATTTATTTGTTAACGTTAAATAACCTTACAAGCAATAACGAGCCGACCAATGGCGAAGAGTATAAGAATAATTAAACCTAACAACTCCATAGGCCTATACAAATTGCCCTGGCTTTTTTTAATGGATATATAGGCTGGTTTAATTATATAGGCACCTTTATATTTTCGTAGGCCTCGTGAATAGGCCTATGACGTGTTCCCCAGTGTGTTTGGAGAGAGACCCACACAACGGGGTTTGGATAGATAGTTTGGTAGATAGACAGACGAGTAGACAGATAGACAGATTGACGTACAGACAGACAGACAGACCTTCAATGACTTCCTTGCTTTGATCTACTCGTATCTTGGTATGCCTAACGGTTATCGTGTCGTCTCTCCAAGGCCGCAGTCCGTCGAGCCGTGGGTATATAATAACATAGGCTTGTAGACCTTGAGCATGGGCTTCCTTGTGGGCGTGGGTTAAGTATCAGGGTTATCTCTGTTCTCGTGTAGGCATGGGTTGGTCTATGCTTCGGTGTGGGTGTGGGTTAAGCATGGCCTGAACTATGCTTTCATCTTATAAGCTTAAAACACGTAATAAGCTGTGTTGTGGTGGCAGTTTAATGACTACGTAACCTAGATACTGTTAGCATTTGTATTCAGTTATTTTCCCAGTGTGGGTTAAAGAGTGGGTTCCATGAAGTTCCATGAAGAGGAGTTGCCAATTATGTTTTGTTCTATGTGTATAATGACCCTGGTGGTTTAAATAACTCGTAGTTGTTTGTGTGTGTGTGTTTGTAGAGTGTACGTTAAGTTTGTGTGTGTGTGTGTGAAGGTTTGATTGATTGTATGTATTGTGGATCTCTCTCTCTCTCTCTCTCTCTCTCTCTCTCCACCAATGTACTGTAATATAAACGCTTCCTGCTTAACTCCTGGTAAAATCGCGGCTACGCAGTTTGTTGCGTCAAATGGTAAATTGCGTCATTGGGTGTAATGTTTTATTGGGATTTATTTGTTTGATTTGGTTTATTGTATTTTACGTGTAGGACTAGGGCAACTCTCTCTCTCTCTCTCTCTCTCTCTCTCTCTCTCTCTCAGTATCTTGCGCCATTATCAACCACAGGAATTAACTGTTCCTTATAGCGGGGTTTATTTACTTTTATGGTGAACTTCAAAGGGTTCAGGTAAACATTATTGGAACCCAAATATCAACCACTTTTTTTACCCCTCGTATCCTGACAGTGTCTATAAACGTTATATCTTGTAATTCTTATTATTTATTTTTATAACCAGTAAGGGTCAATTTCGTATAGAATGGTGTAGTAATTCCGCCATTAAATATACGACTTGGTGTGGGTGGTGACGTCACTAGGGCAGGATTGTTATAGGTGGTGACGTCACACTTGGGAAGGCTGACTTGGTGATGACGTCATTATAGTGAAGGTATCTCATTGGCTGACTGGGCAAGGCCTCCATGGTGTCTAAACCTTGACTGTATTTTTAACGGTCCTCAATACTCTTAATAAACTAAACTAGAATAATTAACTTATACCCTAAACACTCATTAGTATATAAATAATGAATTAATCCACTAATCCACACGTTAACAATAGGTTAGAAAATAATTAAGACATTTTTAGCTTTCTAACAATGACGTAACCACAAAATAGGTATTGTAAAAAAAACTAAGAATTCTGGTTAAATTTGGGTAGAATGAACTGGTGTGGAGAGAGAGAGGAATTCTAGTAAGTAGTAGTAATAGTAGTAGAACAAAACAAGTACAATAGTAGCCTCTTGAATAATCTGCCCACTGTTCTCTCAAGGTCACACAACACAGGCAAGATACCCGGCCAGCAATCACGTTCACCTCCCCCACTGAGAATTATCTCTTAATTATTGAACCATTGTTTTACATATCTGTTTTAATCTCATGTTAATATATTTTTTTGTGAGATGGCGTAATGTAAATAGAGATGAATAAATGAGGGAAGTGGTGTAGAGGGAGAAACGTGGGCAGTGGCATTAGAAATATCCACAAGTATTTGTTCTTTACCTTAATTGAGATGAATAAAAGAGAATGAAAAGTAAAAAGTAGATGTGGTTTATGTTTTTGTTATTGGTGTGTAAAAGTTGAGGTTCTGTAGACAGGAATGTGAGTTTACATACTGTCTGGTGTGAATGTGAGATTTGTCACGTATACCACACACACTGGCCTGACCGCACAACTCTCTCTATCTGTCTGTCTGTATGTCTGCTTCTCTCCATGTCTTTGTTATTCTCTTTTTACTATCAGCTCACTAACCACTCGGTCGATTAGTCTATTCCTTGTTACTCTATTATGACCTTTACTGTCCAGTGTTAATACAGGAAGAAAGTGCTATGCCCTTATGTGTAAATGTCATCTGAATTCTTGACCATTGAGACATTTATTCAAAGGTAATATTAAATAAATGTATTTTAGTTACTCTGTATTACATTACGATTAAATTGTATTCCTGTAAACTTTATCAGAATATCAATAATTGACTCTTGTTTGTATCTCAAATTATATAGTCTTTTTTATATCAATATATCAGTAAGTACTTTAAATTTTTGTTGTTTTATCATATCACTCAATTAAACTCTGTCTATGTTGTCAGAAGTTAAAGATAATGTAGTTTAAAGGTAGTCATTCAGCCATGGCAAGTGACGTCATAGTTTGTTTACACTAGAAGAATAATAGTAATTTAAAGGTTAGTCATTCATCCATGGTAAGTGACGTCATAGTTTGTTTACACTAGAAGAATAATAGTAATTTAAAGGTAGTCATTCAGCCATGGCAAGTGACGTCATAGTTTGTTTACACTAGAAGAATAATAGTAACCAAGACAAGAAACTGTACGGGTATTATCTTAACATGGTGTACAGTATAACAAAACGGGAAACACCCAAATTACACCCAAACAAGGCATTCTAATATATATATCCTCTATTAATTAAGATAAAAAAACTAATACACCACATTTATTGATGATTTAAAACACTAATACACCACATATATTGAGGATTTATATAGTAATGTATTTTACAGGTGAGGCGCGCGTCATAGGGGAATTAATAACTGGACGGGACGGTAACAACTACGCCCCTGGTGGTGAATCCTGGAAATGTGCCTTTGCCCCCGATGAGTCCCGGTTTGCTTGGTCTTGTGGCTTCAGGAAGGTTGTAATTCTCCCATGGAATAGATATAAGAATTGCCTGTAAGTTTATTCGTATTCTTTTATGTTGTGGTTGAGATAAAACTCCGGTTGATAGCTGTTATCTTAAGGGCCCTTTGGGGGGGGGGGGTATTTTTTATTTAATGGGCAATTAATCAAAAGTAAAGACAAGAATTTATTGGTATAGTGTTTGTGATAATATATGTGGCCTGTATTGCATCTGCTGTATTGTACTGTATTTTGTAGTGGTTTAAAATAATTATTTATGATGTTTTATTTAGTGTGCTGTTACATACTTTGCAGCTGCATGTACAGTTGAGGAAATACTGATTGTCAGGTACAGTGTCTGGCTGATAATGGAACCCACTCTGATCTTTACTGACTCTCTCTCTCTCTCTCTCTCTCTCTCTCTCTCTCCTTCCTTTATTTCAGTATATTGTAAGAGATAAAATACATAAATACCAAATTACTGTATTATTTAGACAATTTCCTAACAGCTACACTACAGTCAATATCCAGTGATTTTGTATTTCCCTGTTTTATCATCATAGACTACTGTATTATCTGTTAGTTCTGTAATCTATCGTGTAAAGTGTAATATTATTTGAGGTGTTCTGTTGTTTGCCTAAAATACTAATATTTCTTTTATTATTTTTTTTTTATTTTCATATATAGATTGGGACACAGACATAGAGGGTAAGTATCTTTGACCTGTTGTCTGGGGCTGTGTGTGTGTGTTCGGCTCCCACGATGAACGGGTTTTTATTCGGGCTTTTGTTTATGTCGTGAGTCCGATGTGATTTTGTTTGCGGTTTTTGTTGTTGTTGTAGTTTTTAGCTTTTATTTTCTCGGTAATTCTTCCTTTTATTTTTGTTTTATTTTTATATTGTTTATTATGTGTTTGCTTCTATAGGTTTTCTCTTCACTAATAATAGAAATCACTATTATTTTGCCTCCTTTTATTTGTGTATTATATTATTGTAATATCGTAGACCTATTTAAGAGTTTATTGCTTATTATTTCACCCGAAGATTAGACACCCTACCTGAATTTATTTTAACATAATGTAAACTTAACCTAACCAAACCTAACCCCCATAAATAATATTAAGGGGATTAATCATTTATTGCAATAATCTGGGGTGTCTAATCTTATTGTTAACCATAGTGTGTTGCACGTTGATGTTATTGATTGCATGGACAGAATAAATTACTGTTTGTCGATCACCATAATACACTGGTAGTTAATATTGTCTTCTACTTTAATTAACAGTCTAATGGGCACTAATGGGAAATATTCTCGGTTGTTCCGGAAATTGCCCTTTAATCATCTAGCGAACTCTGAAAATTATTCCCCATCCTCGGAATTTTCTGGGTATTGGAAAAATTTTCTCTGAATTTTCCATAAAATGAGCCCCTCGGATAATCGTTCCCATAGCCGTAATTCTCCGTAAAATTACTGCCTTGGGAACGATTTTTCGAGAAAATTTCAATTCCGGCTATCAGAGAGTTCTGGGTCTGAGGGATTCTGGGTAACGGAGATTTTACTGTACAGCTGTTAAATGGGTCCTATAAATACTGCATTATAATTATTATCATTATCATCTTCACTTATCTTGACCAATACATATCAGGTATCTATTGTCGTAAATTACACTTATTTGTAAATACTATACATTGAAACACCTTTATTTAACAGACAACAGGGAGATGAAAGTCCATTATGTCGAGGGTTCATTAGATATAAAACCTCCATCTAATGAACTATATAGAGATGAAAGTCCATTATGTCGAGGGTTCATTATACGTGACACTTCCATTATATGAGGTTTGTGTTATAATAGGTTAAATCAGATTAAGTTAGGTTAGGTCAGGGTGAATTATCTAAGGTGAAATAAACTCAAGTGACGATTCTTCTGGTCATTTATTCAGTGTAATAAATATAATACAGGTGTTATTGTATGTTATTAATTAAGTTTCTGTCTTTGCATGCGTACGTGCACCAGTGTTGTGCTGTCGGTGTGTTGGGGAGAGTAAGTAGAGACGTTATGTAAAGAAGGTTTTATTTTTTTTAGATTCTTACGAGGATTGGACCACCCCTGTCTAGCTCGCCTGATGATGAACCTAACCAGTGTTAATATAATCTATTTTGATGTTATTGTAACCTAATCTGATCTAACACTCATCTATCAAAGTTATCTAATGCTAACCTAACCTAATCAAACATTAACCTAACCTAGTGTAACCTACCCTACCCTACCCTACCTAACCTAACCTAACCAAACCCCTAGGTAGCATGCCATTACAATACTAAACCATCAGAAAAAAATAAACTGGGGTGGCTAATCTTCACATGAATCTTATTTATCTTGCATGTACAGTATAAATAAGTCGCTGAGGTGCATTCTACCACGGTATATTTTAGGCAGGAAACGTTACCAGTAAGTTCGAGTTTATTCTCCGCACTAGGACGGTTCATAGGGCCATAGCACGGCTCATTTGCTACTCAAACTTATTACCGCATTTGTCTACGATGTTGTGGTAAGTTTACGTTCTGTTTAAAGTAGTTTGGTTTAACCCTCCGAGGACTCAGAGGGTTAAAGCATCGTCGCCAAAGGGTGAAATCATCGTCCTCAAAGGGTGAAATCATCTACATCCAATAATTAAACCATCGTCATCAAACTGTTACCCAATAACTAGCGAGAAATTTTTATTTTTTCTCCCACTTGATAAACTCGGTAATGGAATACAAGGAAGGAGAAACATTCACTAATATACAAGTAACAAGAAACATATTTACAGACATACACCACGACGGCTGGACAAATGGTAAACACTACATGCTGGTCGTCTTGAGAATAATATAACCCCAATGTTGATTAATAACACCGAGTATTTGCACCACACACGATGTTTATACCATTATTTTGCTCTCCTCGCCTTTTCCGAGCAATAATTCTCGACTGTAAACGTGCGCTAATTATTTACGTCCTCTCTTCCAGACAATCGGATCGAAACAACACCAATGGAGAAGGTTACGAGGTGTTTGCCGAGAAGATCAACATCGATGCCGGTTTTCCAGTCACTAGTTTAGCCTTTGGCACGGGCACCCCAGAGCAGGAGTTGGTACCGGTCAAGAGGGAGTACTGGACGAGGTTCAACTTCTCTAAAGATTTGATCCTCGCGACGGGACACAATAATGGCCGCATTAGGATCTGGGACCCTTATACTGGTAAGGTCTCTCTCTCTCTCTCTCTCAACTAGATGCTCGTTACACATGGGTTCAAACTAGATGCTCGTTACACTACATAGGGGGTCAAACTAGATGCTCGTTACACTACATAGGGGGTCAAACTAGATGCTCGTTACACTACATAGGGGGTCAAACTAGATGCTCGTTACACTACACACGGGGTCAAACTAGATGCTCGTTACACACGGGGTCAAACTAGATGCTCGTTACACATATGGGGGTCAAACTACATGCCCATACCCCCTAGTTTAAGGCAACGGAGGAAATTAATTCTCTACATCAATTTCCAGGGAAGCTTTTACTGGAGTTGACAGACCACATGAAACCTGTGACAGATCTGGCCTTCGCTCCTGATGGCTCTCTTAGACTTGTGTCGGCCTCGAAGGACTGCACCATTAAGGTTAGTTTGGGATACAGCGATGTTATGCTGTATTTTTTTGTATTTTGGTTTATGTAATGCCATTTATAATACAGTTTTATTCTAGGGTTTTGAAGGTTTTAGAGCTGTAGTTTTGTATTTCTATAACGAATATTTAGTCAGATTTTGTAGTGAATTTAGATATATTTGACCAGACATACAATACCCATTATGTTTTGTGTAGTACTGTAGCACAATGATGGCTACTCTTGTCATGTTACCACTTGCATTAGATTGTTATATATTGTATTATATCAATATTCCTGCCATAATGACCATGATTATATATTATTGAGCTGTGTATTGAAGGTACTGTGTAGGTTAGGTACAGAACTCACGCCATTGTTACGTTTAGCTGTTATTAATGAGATGTTTTCCTTACATTGTAATTACTAAATGGCATTGTCAGTTATATTTTTTTTTTGCTGTATTTATAACAAGCTAACGGTGGGGGTCACTCACCGTTAGTTAAAACAAGCACTTTACACTAAACGGGATAGTTCACGCCTCATTTGTAAGTTGAATGAGATGATTTGGCGTTTTCAGTAACATAGAGATTGATTTTGTTGGCGTAAGATAAAGGTTATTAAAGGCCTTACCGGGCAGAACGTTGTGTAAACTGTTTGTTGTGTGTCGACGTCCTCGCACTGACCGCCGTTCCCCCCCACAGGTGGCCTCGCGGGACTGAGACGACCGCCCGGCCATCTGTCTCATGTGCCCTTGTTTTGAACCCCTGCGTGGCTCTGTAGTGTATGTCTGTCTGTCTGTCTGGGATTCTTAAAAGTTCTCATCTTATTTTTCAGAGTCTTAGCACTTTACATTATAACTCTGAAGAATTTTGGCTTTTATTTTGAAATATTGTGTTAGGTTATTGAGTATTTCTTGTACAATATAATATTTAATGAAGAACAAGTGTTGTGTGGTTTAGTGAATAGTTCAGTTTAGTGTAGTTTATAGTGCACTTTTTCCGTGCTCAGAAGAGATGCCCCGCTCCCTCCTCAAGAGTTACATCTGATTGGTTGTTTACAAATTTGTCCGATGTTGCCGTTTTGGACGAGAAAGATATTTAGCTAAATTATATAAAGATACAAACATTAATTATTTCAAACATGAGCAAGTAGGAAGTTTATCAGAAGTATTATACAAGAATTAACTGTTAAACTCTGGTAGCAAATTGATGCTTTCAGAGGATGCATTTAATATATACATATTTTTACCTACAATAAGACATACTAAGACAAATTACATATCAGTAATATTACATTATGCAAAAACTAACATTTTAAAAGATCAGAATCACATTGAAATATTACCCGGCTGTCAAGAGGCGGGAAATATGAAGTTGTCCGCCGTCATATTTTCCGCCTCTGCTGACAGCTGGAGTGGCCAAGCTACTTCCCTCCCCCAGTCTGTCACAATCATCCGCCAACTTTCAGAGGTCGTGTAATATTTTAATGTGATTTTGATCTTTTAAAATGTTAGTTTTTGCTTAATGTAATATTATCGATATGTACTTTGTCTTGGTATTTCTTACTGTGGGTCGGGGCATCTTTTCTCATCTGGGGAAAACTCACTATAGTGTAGTGTGGTGTAGTGTAGTGTAGTGTGGTATAGTGTTGGCCACCAGTCACGTCAGTACTTCACACATCAACACACACACACACCCACCCTAGCAGTACATCGCCAACAGTCTAAGATTTAATGATATAAATATATTACTGTATAAAAACGTTAAAAATAAAAATAATACAACTGTCATATTCGTGTAATTTTTGGAAACTTGATAAAGAATAACGATGTAGGACCAGTACAGTAATTATCATCTTTAATAACATCATTTATGGGTCACAGCTGACAACCCTAGATAATTACTGCTGTAAATTGACCTATTTATTCAACTCGCATCAACTAATTTAATTTTGTCGTGTTGTTGTTGACGCCACTCTGATAAAGACGTTTTATATACAGGTGTGGGACATGTCCGATGACGGGAACATGTTCAAGACGCTTAAAGAACATCCTGGACCAATCAGAAGCTTGTGTTGGTCACCTGATGGGCGGTACCTCTGTTCTGCTGGGGACAAACAGAAGGTAAGTACTGTTGTGTGTGTACCCTGTTGTGTGTGTACCCTGTTATGTGCATTCCCTGTTGTGTGTGTACCCTGTTGTGTGTGTACCCTGTTGTGTGTGTACCCTGTTGTGTGTGTACCCTGTTGTGTGTCTGTTTGTGTGTGTCCGGGTGTGCATTCCTGTTGTGTGTACTGTTGTGTGTGTCCCTGTGTGTATCCCTGTTTGTGTCCTGTGTGTGTGCCTGTGTGTGTCTTGTGTGTGTACCCTGGTGTGTGCATTCCTGTTGTGTGTGTACCCTGTTATGTGCATTCCCTGTTGTGTGTGTACCCTGTTGTGTGTATACCCTGTTGTGTGTGTACCCTGTTGTGTGCATACCCTGTTGTGTGTGTGTACCCTGTTGTGTGTGTACCCTGTTGTGTGTGTGTACCCTGGTGTGTGCGTACCCTGTTGTGTGCATTCCCTGTTATATGCGTTCCCTGTTGTTTTGGATGAGTAAAGGGAACTAGGAAGGAGGGAATAAGATTAAAATAATAAATAATGACTTAATAGGTGAGAATGATAATTGACTAAAGTAACAGTAAAGTTCTTAGACAACAAGATGAAATTACTAATACCATCACTGATCTTGTTTACAGTTCGTCCTTATAATCTGATAATCTCGACGTTTTTTCTCGCCCCCACAGGTGCTTCTCTGGGACATGAATTCGTATAGCTTAAGTAAGAGATTCTGCGGACACTACAATAACGTGCTTTCCTGTGCGTTCTCCCCCGATGGTGCTATGCTGGCCACGGCCTCCTGCGACACTCGAGTTATTATCTGGGATACCTCCAGTGGTGAGTTATTGTCTATGTTACCCATTGGGCCATGTACTGTGTGGCCATGTTACCTAGTGGGCCATGTACTGTGTGGCCATGTTACCTATTGGGCCATGTACTGTGTGGCCATGTTACCTATTGGGCCATGTACTGTGTGGCCATGTTACCTATTGGGCCATGTACTGTGTGGCCATGTTACCTAGTGGGCCATGTAGTGTGTGGCCATGTTACCTATTGGATCATGTATAATAAATAACATCACATCTCCTCCCATATTGTGAGCGAGATAAATAACAGAATATTTCTTGACAGGTGAACAGTTAAGAGTTCTCAACCATATGAATCCTCCCCCCGGGGTGATCTACATGTCTGGGGAGAATAACTCTGTGGTAAGGGGGGTCGGCTTCTCTCCAAATGGCTGCCATGTGGTTACGATATGTTGTGACGGGTAAATATCTCTTTTTATTTTATTTACCGGTAGACGGTGGTGATTAATACCTTTAATTTATTACACCTGATGATTAAATACCCTGAACCTAACCCTTATTATTGTTTTAATCTCCCGAAAGGTTTATCCGTTTCTGGAATCTGATGTACGAGGAGGATGGGCCAGAGAGTGTGGGGTCTGCTCTACCTGGTGATGCGATGCTGAATTGTTCGTTTTCTCCCGTAGGCGGCGCTGTGTCTGTCGGGTAAGTGGATTATTATTTTTACCCCGTTCTTATTGTCTTAGATGAGTTCTGAGGGTGAACGGTCGGATAAAAGTGGATATAATTTATGTGATATTTTAGCGATGTTATGATTGATGATTGAGGTAATTATAATCTATGGTATATGATGATACAGGTAATTATAATCGACGATCATCGATGATAATATCGACCCTTAATACCAATATTTTTTTCCCGGACGTCAACAGTCATGCGTCAGGCAGCGTTGTTTTCTTCCTGGCGCCGACTATGGTTCCGTCGTTGCTCCATCTGTCGCGTATGTCTGTGCGCCGGTCGCTGGGGGACATCACGGCTAGGGACGACGTAGTCTTACCTCACACGCTCAAGCCATATCTCCAGTACAAGCAGTGGTGATGATGGCGTAGTGAACTATTCCAACGACGCTCTGATGAACGGTCGGCAGACGTGCGGCGGCGGTTGTGGTAAACACCGCCGCGGTGCACTATTCCTTATTTCTAATTTATTGGAAATTTTCGAGGGTCCAGACTCCTGTTAGGTTGTAAGGCTCAATGTCTGTGTGTACGTTTGTTCGCCATTTTCACGAGGATTATTGTGTACAGTTGATAGTTTGTCCTCCGAGTCAATATAATTTTTACTCTCATTGCGGTAAATATTTGTCGACTTTCACACAGAGTATTTTTGGTTGTCACTCCAGTCTTCTCTCTGTCGTTATACCATTTATTGACCTCATTACCACATGACCAGTTCACGATATGCTGCGTCATGCACAAGCCGAGCCACCTGTATTTTCTACTATTTACTTGTAAAAAAAACATATTAAAATTTTCATGACAAGTAAACATTCATAATTTGATTCTCCTAAATAACGATAATTTACTTATCTTATGGTATGTTAATAGATTTAGGCTGCTTATACTTGATGGTATTAACCCCTTGTGTATGGGGTCACCTCTGAGCTGAATAAAATCATCTGTTGTTAATATTAAAAGTGTCGTCCCTGTAGTGAA
Source organism: Homarus americanus (assembly GCF_018991925.1). Taxonomy (NCBI): domain Eukaryota; kingdom Metazoa; phylum Arthropoda; class Malacostraca; order Decapoda; family Nephropidae; genus Homarus; species Homarus americanus. Next base: position 1,553,767 of record NW_024757463.1, on the reverse strand, counting down.
GGTGTTAGTGGTGATAGTCTACTAACCCCTTGTGTATGGGGTCACCTCTGAGCTGAATAAAATCATCTGTTGTTAATATTAAAAGTGTCGTCCCTGTAGTGAAGGTGTTAGTGGTGATAGTCTACTAACACCTGGTGTCTGGGGTCACCTCTGAGCTGAATAAAATCATCTGTTGTTAATATTAAAAGTGTCGTCCCTGTAGTGAAGGTGTTAGTGGTGATAGTCTACTAACACCTGGTGTCTGGGGTCACCTCTGAGCTGAATAAAATCATCTGTTGTTAATATTAAAAGTGTCGTCCCTGTAGTCTACTATAAGCTGTAGGGACGGTGGTCATCATCAGTGGTAGTTAGCTGTAGGGATGGTCTTTGTTTTCGGTATTTAGTATCTCAGGAGGTCGTTATTTTTGCTCACTTTTCCAAAAAACTTTAAAGACAGACCAAGCATCTCTCTTTCATATGACTGGGGGGGCGGGCGAGCATTGATCTCTAGAGATAGATTGATAGATAAACGGAACAATGGATAGATAGGAGGATAAATAGACGGAAGGTAGGATGGATGGCTAGACGGATAACCAATCACATTCTCCTATCATCTCTTATTTAAGTTCCTTTAATAATAATAAAAAAAGGTGAATTTAATCTTCCTACACATGGATCACAATTATTGGCCCATATGCCTAACAAATGCCAATAATTGTGATCCATGTGTAGTATATATATATATATATATATGCTGATAACCACAAGGAAAAAGAAAACACAGTTCCCAAGTGCTTTCATGTAACTCACATCTTCACAGGTGAGTACAGATTAAGGAGAAGTACAAAACAAGGTGTATATATACAGAGGAGGGTGAGACCAGGTCCACAATGGTCAGGTATTAGGTAATGACCCTACTAATCTTTAAAAAAGCATTAATGTTACAACTGATGTACAGTACAGAACATTACAGTACAGATGTCCCTCAATGTTACAACTGATGTACTGTACAGTGCAGTGCAGTTCAGTGCAGTACAGAACAGGACAGTACAGATGTCCTTCATTAATGTTATAACTGATGTACAGTACAGTACAGATGTCCCTCATTAATGTTACAACTGATGTACAGTACAGTTCATTTCAGTACAGTACAGTACAGATGTCCCTCATTAATGTTATAACTGACGTACAGTGCAGAACAGTACAAATGACCCTCATTAATGTTCCAACTGAAGTACAGTACAGTACAGATGTCCCTCATTAATGGTACAACTGAAGTACAGTACAGTACAAATGACCCTCATTAATGTTACAACTGATGTACAGTAGAGTACAGTACAGATGTCTCTCATTAATGTTACAACTGATGTAAATAAATGTATCTTTAGCAGGGTGAGTTAAAAGTCAGTTATAATAGGAGAAAGTTATTTATTTCCTTGTTTACAACGACTGATTTAACTGAGAACTCTTTACGTGAATGTGTTGTGATGTAGTCACTGAAGAGCGGCGACGTACAGTACAGTGTGTGTAAAAAAAGAAAAGTTTCCACTGAGAAGGTATATTAATACACCCTGTACCTGGACCCTAGTGGCAGGAATGTGGACTGAGGACCACCATATGTATGGTAATAACACAGTAAATATAGTTTATACCTTTAGAATAACTCAAGAGGCACTAGAGTGTGAAGTAACAAGACGATCTGTGACCAAGAGGAGAGAGTAAAATAAACTTAACAAGACTTAACATAGTTTCCCTTACCAAAGTGACACTATTAAATATTAAATGCTTATAAATTTATTTAAATAATTGAGTGAACAATTGGTAAATTTTTATTTTTTGACTAGTAATTAGCAAATACAAATTAAACTAAATAAATAAATAAAAAAAGAAATATATGCAGAAATAAAGGAGAAATAACAAAAATATCCAATATTACCAAAACTACAATAAAAACTAGAAACAAAAAAGATGGGGATCATCCTTCTAGTGACACAAGGATCATGGAGGGACTCCCCTAACATATAAAGGCCCAAGAAAACATGAAATAGAATAACTTGGCCTGACTGAGACCGGCCTGGTACTGCACCCTCAGAGCTAATGGTTCATCTCTATATCACCAACCAACCCAACTACTTCAATACTGTTGTCGACAGTGAAGGACAGACCAAGACTGTCAAGATATAAACAAATTTAATAGAAAAATTAAAAAAATTATCTATGAGGTCAATATTTATTATATTGGCTGTGACTTAATACTTGCATTTTCCTCCAAGTTCACTGATCAAATATAATAGTTACCCCAGGAACGTTTTCTGTGATCAAATATAATAGTTACCCCTAAAACCTTCCTCTTATTAAAACAAGAACTCAATCCTTTTTATTCTTCTTCCTCTCATCAAACACAATCCTTTTTATTCTTCTTCCTCTCATTAGAATATGACTCCAATGTATGTGATCCACTGACCTATATATGCTGCTGGTGAATGTGATGTATTTCCTTCTTTGTGTACGAACCTCTGTCCTGCGTGGCAGTGAACAGTGACATTACCCACATGAATCTGACCTATATATAGTGTCAATGAATATGATGCATTCTTTGTGTACGAACCTCTGTCCTGTGTGGCAGTGAACAGTGGCATTACCCACATGAATCTGACCTATATATAGTGTCAATGAATATGATGCATTCTTTGTGTACGAACCTCTGTCCTGTGTGGCAGTGAACAGTGACATTACCCACATGAATCTGACCTATATATAGTGTCAATGAATATGATGCATTCTTTGTGTACGAACCTCTGTCCTGTGTGGCAGTGAACAGTGACATTACCCACATGAATCTGACCTATATATAGTGTCAATGAATATGATGCATTCTTTGTGTACGAACCTCTGTCCTGCATGGCAGTGAACAGTGACATTACCCACATGAATCTGACCTATATATAGTGTCAATGAATATGATGCAACTCTTTGTGTACGAACCTCTGTCCTGCATGGCAGTGAACAGTGACATTACCCACATGAACTTGACCTATATACATTTATAATTGTTAATGAATATGATGTATTTCTTTGTGTATGAACCTCTGTCCTGCATGGCAGTGAGAAGTGATACCACCCTCAGTGTCAAGACCTGACTGAATTACTCACAATAGGCAAACTGTACTACAAGCTCTGCCAATAAATTTGTTAAACTAAAAAAAAATTTCCTCTCATCAAAACCACAAGGAAAGAATGCAAGATAGATGGAGGGAGGCCTTATATAAAGTTATCAAGGCATTATTGCCAAAGTACACACAGTGACAAAATTTACACAATTTAAGATAATTAATAATATGATAGAATATTTGTATAATTGTTAGATCATTTAAAAACTAAATGTAATGTAAAAGTTGTTCCTTTTATAGAGGGTGAGAGGGAGCCGTGTGTCATGGCCTCCTCCATGTAAACAAAGCGGAGAAAAATATTGTGAAGAAAATTGGTTTGTGTTGGTGTAATATTGTGTTGTGAGGACTCATTTGGGTTTAGTGTGAATGATAAGTGTGCAGGGATTATGGTGGTGTAAGAGAGAGAGAGAGAGAGCCTTATAATAGTTGTGAGAGACTTGCTGTGTGTTGGTCTGCTGGCAGGAGCAACAGGTAGGCACGGCTTATAGCACTATTTTACCCTCACTTATATATCATATTATTGTATGTCAATAATTATTATTTACCAATGGTTTTACTGTATCAATTTGACTAACAATTTATAAATATAATATAATATCTTGAAGGTTCTAAGGTTGTTGTGGCCCCAGAATATACTACATATTATTTTATTGATAACTTTAAACTATTGTAACACAGTAGAGATAGGAACACGTAAAGGAAGATAGAACATGATTAAATTAACCAACAGCTCAACGTTTAACAGTTTAGGTATAGACTAAAAAATGTTTATCTAACCTAACCCAATTATATGTCCATAAGAGAAGTGGGACATCTTGGAGTATCACAAGATAATTAAGGGAGATAATGATTAAGCATTTAACATTTAAGTTATTATGTAATGACTAGTGTAATAATGCCCACAGCCATCCTGTCCACAATCCCATTAAAATCATAGACAATCTCCGCAGCTAACGGTCAAATACCCTTTGGATATTTGGCCAGCCAGCACAGTCAAATAACACCTTCATAACTTGTGGTGGTGGAGTCCCTTAGTACCACAGTACTGTGTTTATATTTGATTCATATTATCCACAGTTGTTCTGTGGATGATGTAGTATTAATGGTAAAATTTCACTTGTTACCACCAAGCATTTGGAAGTTGAAATTATGCTTGATGGATGTAAAATGTTATATAGATTTGATTCTATTGTTTGAAATTTTTTGGTACAAATTTAGAAATTAAAAAGTTTTGATTTTAGGGGAAAATTTGACATTTCCTACGAACATATAGGACAAGAGTGTACAGTGTATGTAATTAATTTGTATTTAGTATATATGTGCACTGTATGTATTAGATATAGAGTATATAATTAATTTAGGAAAACCTAACCTAACCTACTCCAACTTAACCTAACCCATGCACTATACCAAGATCTGGTTGGTTAACAAACCAGCAACTAAAATATCTCACTTATACAGTACTTAATTTGTGACAGAAATGCCATATAATAAAAGTGTTTTAGAATGATCAAAACTACTGATTGCAACCGTAAAATTATTAAAATCTTGATAAAAAAATTGAAAGAGAAATACAGTAAATGGCTCCCTTCCATTCCTTGATATCCTTATCATGATAAATGACCAAAACTACAACTTTAAGATATACAGAAAGCCGACACAGGTAGACAGTTTCAACCATTACCAATATGTTAATAAGAAATAGTCCAAGTTTGGATGTAAATGGAAGTGTTTATTGTATTTCATGTAGTAAATGTAATGGTCATTATGTAGGAGACTGCAGCTGAGGTTCAAACAACACCTTAACAGTGCCATGTTAGGAGTAATAATCACCCCATTACTTGGGATAAAACCTTACAAGTATTCTAACATCTTGTGTCACAGGAAGACTTGTGGTTGAAGCTCGTTTGATTAAGGAATTAACATCAATAAACCTTAGTGGCGAAGAGGAAAAAAGTGAAAAGTAAACAACAATGAATTAATTCAGCCTTAAATTTGTATTAAATCTTGTATGTTTGATTAAGGTTGGATTTTATTATTTATTAATCCCTCATTTGATATATTTTTGGCGGGAAGAGAACAGAGGAGCGTCTGATGCCGGGCGCCGGGAGCCAGTGCTGCTTCAGACGTCGCCGGGGCAGGTGTCGGGCGTCCTCAGCTGACATACTCTGTTCCTACAATGTACAGTAAGTGTTATTATTGATCTATGTGGTTAAAGGTAAAGGTTGAGAGATAAATGTGACTTGTGCATCATTAATGGTGGTAGAGGCTCTGACACCTTAACACTGTGTCCCGCCATTATCGTCCCCCCCGCGTCTCCTCCATAAATCATAGTGCGCATGCGTGCCAGTACACGTCACTCGACCAATCAAAGGCGTGTATATGTTTTGTTGACCAATTAACGCGGCTCTTGGCTTAAATCGCAGTATATTTGGACCAATCAAATTGAAGCATTGCTCCGAGTGACAGTTGGTTCAGTTCCGTCGACCATGACAGAGACGAGTGAGAGTTATGGAAGAAACTATATCGGTGTTTATCGGTGCCATCGTCTTCCTCCAACCTCAGGTAAGTGTACTAAGACCAAGACAATGTAACGACCGACATATGTGACGGGTAAGAACCTAACCAGGCCATTAGGGTATGAAATCCAGGGCGTAAATGAAGAGGAAAAATATTATATTAAACAACGGCGACAATGGAAAAGTTACCATATTTATTGTTAATTATGATAAAAATTAGTTATTACGGTTATTAATGGTTAAGAAAAATGTTGTCTAGTCAGTTTAAGTTAAATTAAGCTTTGTTTCTTCAGGTTAAGTTAATTGAGGTTAGTGTTACGGTTGGTTAAGTTAGGTTAGGTTAGAATAAGTTAAATTAGTGTTAAAATAGATTAAATTAGATATGTTACATTACTGTTAGATTAAGTTAAATTATTTTACTGTTAGATTAAGTTAAATTAGCATTAGGTTGTTTAATCATCAGGTGAACAGATCTAAATTATTCCTAATATTAAGATAAGTAATCCATTTAATCTAACCGGGTCTGACAAATTACCCAAATGTAGCCGCAATAAAGTCCAATAATGGTCCTACATGAATAAATCGGACTGCCAATCACTTCTCGACTAGTATTTGGTGTCACGGTCACAAAAAATTGGTAAACTTAATTTAACCTGAGTTGTTAATGTTAGGTACATGCACTTGATCTATTAACTCAGATTAAATTAAGTTTACCAATTTTTTGTGACTGACACCAAATACTAGTCGAGAAGTGATTGGCAGTCCGATTTATTCATGTAGGACCATTATTTGACTTTATTGCGGCTACATTTGGGTAAAGTTGGACCGCTAACGAGTAATTACGTCTTATTCAAATATGATAATAGATTAGTGGCAGGAATGAACGGTGTGTAAATTATATTCTGGCCGGGTAATTTGTATGAATTTTGAGCTAAAACAAATCTTCATTAAATAAAGAAATGTTTGAAAATGCGCTCTGAAATCCATGTCGTAAAACATAGTTCCCAAGGGACGCCGGGGCTTCTCATACCATTCATAGTATTAGGAGAAACTTTAAGAAATATTATTCGACCAGGAACTTTAGCCGGGCATCTTTTGTTGACACTTTTAGGTAATATAGGTCCTTCTTGATCTTTAACTTTAGTATCATTTTTAATGTTGGCTCAAATCCTCCTTTTAATATTAGAATCTGCTGTTGCAATAATTCAATCATATGTATTTGCCGTCCTAAGGAATTTATATGCCAGAGAAGTTAACTAATGTCATCACCACACGGACACCACACTTAACACTTAGTTGATATAAGACCCTGGTAGCATTAGGGCTAAGTACAGTAATCAAGTACAGTAAGTGAAGGGAATAAAGAAAATTATTAATATAATATAACCCCAAACAAAACAAAACCCAATGATAAAAACTTAACATGTAGCATAACTTTATTACAGGGGGCATTGTTGATGTGGTCTGAAAAACTGTTTATAACCCATTCTCTTAATGTTGGGTAGTCAAACTTAGTTTCACTTATCATTTTCTGTCCTGTTCATTAAATATGACAATTTTTTTTTTGGCAGATCGGACCATGCTAGGTATAAGAGGGAGATTTCCAAGAATTCTCCCTAATATAGGGAAATACGGCCTCTCTGAGGAGGCCATTGAAAGATTTACGTATAACACCTCTGTAAGTATGTTTTAATAAAGTATCTATTTCCCTTTTAATTTTTAATGTGATTCTTGGGACAGTACTTTATACTGTAGTGTTTTAACAAATTTTTAAATTAAAGTTATTTATATTCTTCGTGTAGTTGTATCTAAAAATATTAATAATCTTTGTATTTATAGATAAAATGATTTTATTAGTAGAAAATTTTGTAAATAGTAAAATAGTGGTCGTTGAATAACTCGGTATAATAAGAAGAGTTTGACTTGGAACAGTAAACTATTTGCTTTCATTCATGGTTGTTAATACTGTGTGTTTTTTATTTTCAGGAAAAGCAACCATCAAAGAAATTGTGGCAAACATACTAAATATTAACCAAGAACAGCGGAGGTCTTTGACCATCGTCAGATATTAAAACCAATCATTACCTTGAAGAACATTAAAAATCTGAACATCTCAAATTACGCCATAAGGTAAGAGAGAAAGGAAGGGGGGTCACCAACCCTAGAGAAATGTGTGGTCGTTGAATAACTTGGTATAATAAGAAGAATTTGACTTGGAACAGTAAACTATTTGTCTCAAACACAAAAATCGAATTTGACTTTTGAAAGACTGTAGTCAAGTTGTGTTAACTGAAATTTGTTTTATGAATGTGGACCAAGTCGATTTATGAGGTGAAGGACAACAATCGAAATGTGAATAAAGTCGGGCCACGGTGAAAGGGTTAAACATTGACCTCACCTAACCTAACCTTTTCAGGTAGCATTAGGGCTAAGTACAGTAATCAAGTGAAGTAAACTTGGGGGTGTGGTGAAAGAAGACTAGTCGACCTTTTTCTAGTCTATTGTTTATATAACTGACCGAGGGAAGTATGGCATCTGGAAGAGAACAAAAGAATGTTCTAGTAAGTGAAGGGAATAAAGAAATTTATTAATATAATATAACCCCAAACAAAACAAAACCCAATGATAAAAACTTAACATGTAGCATAACTTTATTACGGGGGCATTGTTGACGTGGTCTGAAAAACGGTTTATAACCCATTCTCTTAATGTTGGGTAGTCAAACTTAGACTCACTCATCATTTTCTGTCCTGTTCATTAAATATGACAATTTTTTTTTTTGGCAGATCGTACCATGATGGGTCTTCGGGAGCGAATCAGGCGGCGAATCCTCCCGAACCTTTTTAAATATGGCCTCTCTGAGGCCATTGAAATATTTACGTAAAACACCTCTGCATAAGTATGCTTTAATAAAGTTTATTTCCCTTTTAATTTTTAATGTGATTCTTGGGACAGTACTTTATACTGTAAAGTGTTTTAACAAATTTTTAAATTAAAGTTATTTATATTCTTGTAGTTGTATCTAAAAATATTAATAATCTTTGTATTTATAGATAAAATGATTTTATTAAAAATATAAGTTACTTTAGGGATAACAGCGTTATTTATTTTGAGTTCATATCGACAAAAAAGTTTGCGACCTCTATGTTGAATTAAAAATTCGCCATGGGGTAGTGGAGGAGGTCTGTTCGACCTTTAGATTTTTACATGATTTGAGATTAAACCGGCGTGAGCCAGGTTGGTTTCTATCTTTTAAGAAAGCAAGAATTACTTTAGTACGAAAGGATTTAGTAATTAAAATAATTTTTAAATGTAGATTAATTATATTACTTTGGCAGATACGATGCATCAGACTTAGGATCTAATTAGTGTTTTCTATAAGTAATAAACATTTTATTAAAAAATTTTTGAATAAAATAGTTTGCGATAGCTTTAGTTATATTTGTGAGTTATTTAATTTTAATTATTTGTGTTCTTGTAGGTGTCACATTTGTTACATTGCTTGAACGTAAAATTTGAGGGTATATCCAAATTCGTAAGGGACCAAATAAAGATGGTTTTATTGGATTGCTACAACCCTTTGCGGACGCTGTGAAATTGTTTACTAAAGAGCAAACTGTGCCTGTAAAATCTAACATTCTGCCATATTATGCTTCACCTGTTTTTAGTTTTACTGCATTAATTGTGTGGCTAGTAATTCCTTATGAAGTTGGAATAATAAATTTAAATATAGGAGTAACTTTTTCTTTTGTTTAGGATTAGGGGTTTATTCGACTATAAGAGCTGGTTGAGCTTCTAATATTAAGATAAGTAACCCATTTAATCTAACCGTGCCCGACCAATTACCCAAATGTAGCCGCAATGAAGTCAAATAATGGTCCTACATGAATAAATCGGACTGCTAATCACTTCTCGACTAGTATTTGGTGTTGCAAAGTCAAAAAAAATTGGAAAACTTAATTTAATCTGAGTTAATAGATCGCGTGCTTGTACCGAGGAATTACCCAAATGTAGCCGCAATGAAGTCAAAGGATGGTCGTACAAGTGTAAATCGGGCTGTGAATCGCTTCTCGATTTGTATTTGGTGTCATAAAGTCACAAAAAAATTGGTAAACTTGATTTAATCCGAGTTGTTAGGTTAGGTACATACACTCGATCTATTGACTCGGATTAAATTAACTTTACCAATTTTTTGTGACTGACACCAAATACTAGTCGAGAAGTGATTGGCAGTCCGATTTATTCATGTAGGACCATTATTTGACTTCGTTGCGGCTACATTTGGGTAAAGTCGGACCGCTAACGAGTAATTACACGTCTTATTCAAATATGATAATAGATTAGTGGCAGGAATGAACGGTGTGTAAATGCAATAATACCCTGGATTTTGTTTTTTGGTTGTTTTATTCACTTAGCGGCTAAGCCCTGGCTATTATTTTTTTGGTCCATAGGTTCCTGCCATGTTTACCTAAACTCCCCACTTAGTCTGGCGTCATCTCCTCCTCCTTATTGGTTAGGTAGGTGTCGATTCCTTTGGCTAAATTAATGTTTTTTGGTGTTTTACTCAAATTTAATCTGTGTAAATTAGCAGTGTTAAAAATGAATGTTAAATTTTTGTATAAACCTTCAACTTCAAATGAATTAAAGGTCAGGTTTGAGTAAAAAAAAATTCGTACCAAAACCCGAAGACAGTCGATGAATGAATATTTTGTTTTGTTTTCTTTAGATGATGGATCCAGTTACTGTTGTGTTAAAGGCCAGTTTGGTGCATCAGTGGTCGTCAGCACCTCCGTATTTATTGAGGTAAGTTTATGAAATTTGCTAAAAAAATCTGAACTTTAATTTTGTTAAAATTCTAAATACTGCAAAATCTTCCTGTGAATACTTGTAATGCCATTTAGACATTCATTAATGGAAAACTTATGGCTTGATGATTTTTCATCCCAGAGCAGCAGCATGGAAGCACAGCACAGGGCAGTGTAGAGGCCAGCAAGAACTTAAAAAATTTTGGATTGGCAGCTTTAGAAAACTGTTGCACTGGGTATTCTTTCCAAATGTCAAAAAAGAACCCAATGAGGCCATGAATGTTAACACTAAACGCACGTTACCAAATTTATTCGAAAAGGAAATGGCGTAAGACTTATCATTCAAAAAGGAAATTGTGCAAGAGCTATCAATCCAGCAGGTAATACAGGTAACTATTCTTAATACGGTTAACTATACTCTTGCTACACTAACCTGGGGCTGCATACTCAAAAACATTTATGGGACTGTATGTCTTTGTGTACCCCGTAACTGGACTTAGTCTCAGATCGGTGTACTCAAAACTTACCCGAACGAATTATTTCACCCGACAGCATATTTCGTCCGGACGTAACCATGGGGATGACTCGGCCAATTCCCACCAAAACCCCAGTCAGGGTAGTGGTGGCCGAAGGGAAGTCGAGGCTGTTGGACGAGGGGCGTTGGTCGTTATGGAAGGTAGCGACAGAACGGGCAAGTCGACACAGGCCAAGATTCTCGTCGAGTCTCTAAACAAGCTTGGAAAACCGACAGTCTTCATGCGGGTCCCAGGTGAGGTACTATGGGGGTCACCTGAAAAATATCCACCCTTGATATAATGGAATTTCATCTCTATATACTGTAGTTCGTTACATAGGGGTTTTAGTCTGACGGACCCTTGATATAATGGACTTTCATCTCTATAGTTCCTTACATAGGGGTTTTATGTCTGATGGACTTGATATAATGAAATCCATAGTAATTTTTTTATTCCTTTAATCTTCAGGATTACCAAAAAGTCACATACAGGGAATATAAATCTAGCATTTGACTTAAAAAAAAATATCTATTTAGTCTTAACACATGTTTCTACCTGAATTGCAGATCTGCCTGGGAAGAAGTGGCAGTCCCTAAAAGAGCATTACGTAAAGCACATTGTTCGAAAGATTGGTGCATACGAGAAAGATAAAACTATAAAATCAAGCATGTTGTTTGTGTAAGTACAGAACAGTACATTGTGTTAACAGTACTGTACGTGGGGAGGCAAAATGGGGGAGACAGTTTTCACAATGATTGCTAACTGTTCATCAGTGAAGTAGACCTATGGCTTTGAACTTAAATCTATAAGCTTCATTGGTATGTGTACCTTGGATACCTTTTTGTCAGGCTACAGACATTTACCAATAGTTGCTGGGAGTGTAAACATACAACCACAAATTAAGAAATTCTTATTTGTTCCTGCTCAAACAAATTGTTTTAAGACAGTCTTTTATCTTAAAAATTTAAAAAAATCCTCATATCAGTTGTCCTGGATTTTATGCCTTCCCTTTTCGTGAAGGTTTCACACTAGTACACGTTGACCAACGTCCAATGCTTTCCTCGAGCTTTCTTATCATACAGAAGCTTCCTACTCACCCTTATTCTCCAAATTATCGTTTGCAACTCTCCAGGCATTCTCTAATACGTCTGTGTAGGGTCACCCAATCGTCACACGAGTCCTCCTCTGCTTGTGCTAACAACATATCTATTATAAGCTTGGGATCAGTACCGAAGATCGAAGTGTGAGGGGAGAACCCAGTGGTCGGGTTAGGAGTCTTATTATAGATGGCGGTTACCATTCCAAAATGCTTGCCCAATGTTTCTTTTGCTTGATTGACAAAGTTCGCAACAATTGGTGCATTGTGCGGTGAAACCTCTCGCACTGTCCATTTCCACAGCACCTCTGCATAATGAATCTAGTGGTGCATTCGATGCCCTGATGACCCCATGTCGTCATGCAAAAGTTTCATTACCTTCCCCTTCAAGGTAGTAGGCAAAACTAGTTGTTTTAGCTCCTTCTGGGCTCTACACGGCATTGCTCTTTTAGTTGATACAGTATGTAACAGCACCTTTGCTTTATATAAATATTCACCCAAATTAATAGCACCAAGTTATTCAACGACCACACACTTCTCTGGGGTTGGTGACCCCCTTCCTTTCTCTTTTGCCTAATGGCGTAGTTTGTGATCTTCAGTTGGTGATCTGAAAATAAAAAAACATTATTAACAACCATGAATGAAAGCAAATAGTTTACTGTTCCAAGTCAAACTCTTCTTATTATACCGAGTTATTCAACGACCACACATTTCTCTGGGGTTGGTAACCCCCCTTCCTTTCTCTTTTGCCTAATGGTGTAATTTGAGATCTTCAAATTTTTCATTAAGGCAATGATGGGTTTTAGTATGATGTTGTCATCTTTTTTGTGGTCAAAGACCTCCTCCGTTCTTGGTTTATATTTAATATGTCTACTACAATTTCTTTGATGGTTGTTTTTCCTGAAAATAAAAAACACACAGTATTAACAACCATGAATGAAAGCAAATTGTAGACCTATGGCTTTGAACTTAAATCTATAAGCTTCATTGTTATGTGTACCTTGGATACCTTTTTGTCAGGCTACAGACATTTACCAATAGTTGTCGTGAGTGTAAACATACAACCACAAATTAAGAAATTCTTGTTTGTTCCTGCTCCAAAAAATTGTTTTAAGACAGTGTTTTATCTTAAAAATTTAAAAAAATTCTCGTATCAGTTGTCCTGGATTTTATGCCTTCCCTTTTCGTGAAGGTTTCGCACTAGTACACGTTGACCAACGTCCAATGCTTTCCTCGAGCTTTCTTATCATGCAGAAGCTTCCTACTCTGACCCTTATTCTCCAAATTATCGTTTGCAACCATGAATGAAAGCAAATAGTTTACTGTTCCAAGTCAAACTCTTCTTATTATACCGAGTTATTCAACGACCACACATTTCTCTGGGGTTGGTGACCCCCCTTCCTTTCTCTTTTGCCTTATGGCATAATTTGAGATTTTCAGATTTTTAATGTTCATCAAGGTAGTGATTGGTCTTAATATCTGACGATGGTGTATCTTTATTGTGGTCAAAGACCACCGCTGTTCTTGGTTAATATCTAGTATGTTTGCCACAATTTCTTTGATGGTTGCTTTTCCTGAAAATAAAAAACACAGTATTAACAACCATGAATGAAAGCAAATTGTAGACCTATGGCTTTGAACTTAAATCTATAAGCTTCATTGTTATGTGTACCTTGGATACCTTTTTGTCAGGCTACAGACATTTACCAATAGTTGTCGTGAGTGTAAACATACAAACACAAATTAAGAAATTCTTATTTGTTCCTGCTCAAAAAAATTGTTTTAAGAGTGTTTTATCTTAAAAATTTAAAAATTTCTCGTGATCAGTTGTCCTGATTTTATGCCTTTCGTGAAGGTTTCACACTAGTACACGCTGGACCAACGCCCAATGCTTTCTCGAGCTTTATCATGCAGAAGCTTCCGCTCTGGACCCTTATTCTCCAAATTATCGCTATAAATCATGGAATGAAAGCAAATAGTTTACTGTTCCAAGTCAAACTCTTCTTATTATACCGAGTTATTCAACGACCACACATTTCTCTGGGGTTGGTGACCCCCCTTCCTTTCTCTTTTGCCTTATGGCATAATTTGAGATTTTCAGATTTTTAATGTTCTTCATCAAGGTAGTAATTGGTCTTAATATCTGACGATGGTGTATCTTTTTTGTGGTCAAAGACCACCGCTGTTCTTGGTTAATATCTAGTATGTTTGCCACAATTTCTTTGATGGTTGCTTTTCCTGAAAATAAAAAACACACAGTATTAACAACCATGAATGAAAGCAAATAGTTTACTGTTCCAAGTCAAACTCTTCTTATTATACCGAGTTATTCAACGACCACACATTTCTCTGGGGTTGGTGACCCCCCTTCCTTTCTCTTGCCTTATGGCATAATTTGAGATTTTCAGATTTTTAATGTTCAAGGTAGTGATTGGTCTTAATATCTGACGATGGTGTATCTTTTTTGTGGTCAAAGACCACCGCTGTTCTTGGTTAATATCTAGTATGTTTGCCACAATTTCTTTGATGGTTGTGTTTCCTGAAAATAAAAAACACAGTATTAACAACCATGAATGAAAGCAAATAGTTTACTGTTCCAAGTCAAACTCTTCTTATTATACCGAGTTATTCAACGACCACACATTTCTCTGGGGTTGGTGACCCCCCTTCCTTTCTCTTGCCTTATGGCATAATTTGAGATTTTCAGATTTTTAATGTTCTTCATCAAGGTAGTGATTGGTCTTAATATCTGACGATGGTGTATCTTTTTTGTGGTCGAAGACCACCGCTGTTCTTGGTTAATATCTAGTATGTTTGCCACAATTTCTTTGATGGTTGCTTTTCCTGAAAATAAAAAACACACAGTATTAACAACCATGAATGAAAGCAAATTGTTTACTGTTCCAAGTCAAACTCTTCTTATTATACCGAGTTATTCAACGACCACACATTTCTCTGGGGTTGGTGACCCCCCTTCCTTTCTCTTTTGCCTAATTGCATAATTTGAGATGTTCAAATTTTTCATTAAGGCAATGATGGGTTTTAGTATCTGATGTTGTGTCACGGCCCTTTCTAGGTTCTTTTTTTACATTATTTTTGGAAAGATTACCCAGTGCAACTGTTTTCTTAAGCTGCCATTCATTTTTTTTTTAAATAGAATATCTGATAACCATAGTTTGGGTATTGACCTGTTATATAATAACAACTTTTCAAAACAAAGAGAATAATCTTTTCTACTACCCAAGTAAAAACAAAAATTATAATGACCTTTGAATCCTTGGGACGAAGCATTATGTAAAGTGTGAATCTTCCTAGGAATATCATACTTGGTAAATATCTCATCAACCAGGGTCTTTGTTGCTACAGTTGTTGCCTTCTGATTCTGTGTTGAATGCCCAGGCATACTTAGAGAACACATGTCACCAGCACATTTTCTCTGCCGTCACGTGAAGGTTCTAGTACTGTAAAATCCACCGTCTCGGTGTCAAAGAGTCGCCTTTTCCTTTTGGTATAAGCCTGATTAACGGTGTTTTATGAAAAAAGTCACGGCTCTTTCTAGGTTCTTTTTTTACATTATTTTCGTAAAGATTACCCACTGCAAGGGTTTTCTTAAGCTGCCATTCATTTTTTTTTTTAAATAGAATATCTGATAACCATAGTTTGGGTATTGACCTTCTGTTATATAATAACAACTTTTCAAAACAAAGAGAATAATCTTTTCTACTACCCAAGTAAAAACAAAAATTATAATAACCTTTGAATCCTTGGGACGAAGCATTATGTAAAGTGTGAATCTTCCTAGGAATATCATATTTGGTAAATATCTCATCAACCAGGGTCTTTGCTACAGTTGTTGACTTATGTTTCTGTGTTGAATGCCCAGGCATACTTAGAGAACACATCTGTCACCACCGGCACATTTTCTCTGCCGTCACGTGAAGGTTCTAGTACTGTAAAATCCACCGTCTCGGTGTCAAAGAGTCGCCTTTTCCTTTTGGTATAAGCCTGATTAACGGTGTTTTATGAAAAAAGTCACGGCCCTCTCTAGGTTCTTTTTTTACATTATTTTTGGAAAGATTACCCAGTGCAACTGTTTTCTTAAGCTGCCAATCATTTTTTTTTTAAATAGAATATCTGATAACCATAGTTTGGGTATTGACCTTCTGTTATATAGTAACAACTTTTCAAAACAAAGAATAATCTTTTCTACTACCCAATTAAAAAAAATTATAATGACCTTTGAATCCTTGGGACGAAGCATTATGTAAAGTGTGAATCTTCCTAGGAATATCATATTTGGTAAATATCTCATCAACCAGGATCTTTGTTGCTACAGTTGTTGACTTATGTTTCTGTGTTGAATGCCCAGGCATACTTAGAGAACACATCTGTCACCATCAGCACATTTTCTCTGCCGTCACTTTAAGGTTCTAGTACTGTAAAATCCACCGTCTCGGTGTCAAAGAGTCCCCTTTTCCTTTTGGTATAAGCCTGATTAACGGTGTTTTATGAAAAAAGTCACGGCCCTTTCTAGGTTCTTTTTTTACATTATTTTCGTAAAGATTACCCACTGCAAGGGTTTTCTTAAGCTGCCAATCATTTTTTTTTTTTTTAATAGAATATCTGATAACCATAGTTTGGGTATTGACCTTCTGTTATATAATAACAACTTTTCAAAACAAAGAGAATAATCTTTTCTACTACCCAAGTAAAAACAAAAATTATAATGACCTTTGAATCCTTGGGACGAAGCATTATGTAAAGTGTGAATCTTCCTAGGAATATCATATTTGGTAAATATCTCATCAACCAGGGTCTTTGCTACAGTTGTTGACTTCTGTTTCTGTGTTGAATGCCCAGGCATACTTAGAGAACACATCTGTCACCACCGGCACATTTTCTCTGCCGTCACGTGAAGGTTCTAGTACTGTAAAATCCACCGTCTCGGTGTCAGTCACCTTTTCCTTTTGGTATAAGCCTGATTAACGGTGTTTTATGAAAAAAGTCACGGCCCTCTCTAGGTTCTTTTTTTACATTATTTTTGGAAAGATTACCCAGTGCAACTGTTTTCTTAAGCTGCCAATCATTTTTTTTTTAAATAGAATATCTGATAACCATAGTTTGGGTATTGACCTTCTGTTATATAGTAACAACTTTTCAAAACAAAGAATAATCTTTTCTACTACCCAATTAAAAAAAATTATAATGACCTTTGAATCCTTGGGACGAAGCATTATGTAAAGTGTGAATCTTCCTAGGAATATCATATTTGGTAAATATCTCATCAACCAGGATCTTTGTTGCTACAGTTGTTGACTTATGTTTCTGTGTTGAATGCCCAGGCATACTTAGAGAACACATCTGTCACCATCAGCACATTTTCTCTGCCGTCACTTTAAGGTTCTAGTACTGTAAAATCCACCGTCTCGGTGTCAAAGAGTCCCCTTTTCCTTTTGGTATAAGCCTGATTAACGGTGTTTTATGAAAAAAGTCACGGCCCTTTCTAGGTTCTTTTTTTACATTATTTTTGGAAAGATTACCCAGTGCAACTGTTTTCTTAAGCTGCCAATCATTTTTTTTTAAATAGAATATCTGATAACCATAGTTTGGGTATTGACCTTCTGTTATATAATAACAACTTTTCAAAACAAAGAGAATAATCTTTTCTACTACCCAATTAAAAAAAATTATAATGACCTTTGAATCCTTGGGACGAAGCATTATGTAAAGTGTGAATCTTCCTAGGAATATCATATTTGGTAAATATCTCATCAACCAGGATCTTTGTTGCTACAGTTGTTGACTTATGTTTGTGTTGAATGCCCAGGCATACTTAGAGAACACATCTGTCACCATCAGCACATTTTCTCTGCCGTCACTTTAAGGTTCTAGTACTGTAAAATCCACCGTCTCGGTGTCAGAGTCCCCTTTTCCTTTTGGTATAAGCCTGATTAACGGTGTTTTATGAAAAAAGTCACGGCCCTTTCTAGGTTCTTTTTTTACATTATTTTTGGAAAGATTACCCAGTGCAACTGTTTTCTTAAGCTGCCATTCATTTTTTTTTAAATAGAATATCTGATAACCATAGTTTGGGTGTTGACCTGTTATATAATTACTTTTCAAAACACTGGCAAATATGGGTGGAGGGGGGGGGGGTGATGATAGCAGCTGTGTTTATTACCGGGGTACATTGTTCTTTTACGGTATGTTAGACTGGTTTATAATACATTTCTATTATTTTAATATACCGGTAATCTTCATTTTAATCCAGCTTCCCAAACGTAAGTTTCAGTATAAAATAATTAGTGGTAGGACCTTGTGAGTGGTTTACCATGTTTCCATCACCACTCTTGACACGCTAAACTGCAATATTTAAGAGGTAAGAATTTTATCTCTGGTGCTTAAGATGACCCCCTAACTTAGGGTTGATTTTTTTTTTTTCAAATTCCGTCTTGTAGGCCGAGATATACGGTATATCTTAAAAGAAAGCTTTATTGGAGAGCAATTGCTTGCAGGACTGGGATTTTATGGAGCAGAACCTTGATAAATCTGACTAATTGGGGCAGACGGCTAGTCCAAAAAATTTGAAAGTTGTAAAAGTGTTGCACTTTAATATATAAGGTCTTTAAGTGTATTGGCTGGCTGCTCTCCTGGGTGGAGCATTTATCTAGCCATGTGTTTTCTATTAATAAATGTCTATCATTGTCTTAACCTTTTGAAGTATTTTGAATTTTAACAATGTTAAGATTTTGAAGTAAAATAATTTCATATAGTATTTGGAAATTTAACTATTTATTGTATATACAAATATAACAATGAAAAATATATAAATTGAAAAAAATAAAATATATGAATAATGGCATGAATAATTTACCCCTAAAACCACAAACATTTTTATTACTCAAAATTTACCCAGGAATAATTTGGGCCATTTTTGGACTTAAAGTATTTTATAACAATGAATTTTTTGACTTGTAAATATTAATGTTAAGCCCATTTAGACATTAATAGATAAATACAAAAATATTTGGCATAATTAGATTTAATACATCAAAATAATACTGACATTTCGGTGCTACTATAATATACTGTACAGTCTACTGGGGTATTTACACTGTACCCTTGTTAAATAGGATCCCTGTAATTTGGATTTTGCTTTAATGTGTCAAAAAATGAATTAAACGATTTATATTCGGAATGAATCGGAAATAACCGAGTGGTTCAAAAAGTTGCCTTGGCTGTCGTGTACAATATTCTATTTATAATTATTGTGCAAATATTAAATAGTTTTAAAATGTAGATGCAATAATAAAGTAGAGATATTAATATATAGTGTGAGGTGAGATCGTGGATGATATTTCTAGTGTAACGGCCACACTGGTAAATGAAGTAAAAACCCTCATTGGAGAAAAAAAAGATGAAATTTTGGAGCTGGTTTGACTATAGTGCATTTTTTTATCAGCTAAGAGATGCCCCGCCCCCTCCTCAAGAGTTACACCTGATTGGCTGTTGCAATTCTGTCCAATTTAGTCCTGAAGTAATGATATTTCTAAATGAGTTTATTCATAATGACCGTTTCTGACGAGAAAGATATTTAGTTAAATTATAAAAGATCATACATTAATTATTTCAAACATGAGCACATAGGAAGTTTATCAGAAATATTATACATGAATTAACTGTTAAACTCTGGTGGCAAATTGACTTTCGGTGGACGCATTTAATATATATTTATTTTGACCCACAATAAGACATACTGTACTAAGACAAATTACATATCAATAATATTACATTATGCAAAAACTAACATTTTGAAAGATCAGAATCATATTGAAATATTACTCGGCCGTCAGCAGAGGCGGGGAAACGTGAAGTTAACAGTTAATTCATGTATAATATTTCTGATAAACTTCCTATATGCTCATGTTTGAAGTAATGAAGGTATGTATCAATATAATTTAGCTAAATATCTTTCTCATCAGAAATGGTCATTATGAATAAACTCATTTAGCAATACTGTACATGATTACTTCAGGACGAAATTGGACAGATTTGAAACAGTCAATCAGGTGTAACTCTTGAGGAGGGGGCGGCGCATCTCTTCTCAGCTGGGATAAAACACACTATAGGTCCCTCTTGTGCCAACTAACACAACAAAACAAGGGAGAAACACGAAGAACAAAGGAACGGTCTCCTGAGTTAGATAGGTTGGGGATTAATCTTCAGTGGACCCGACCTGATCCTCAATACTATTACACTTTCTAAATATCAACATATCAGTTCACCTCACAATGTGCAGTAAGTCTTACATCTATTTATTACTGTATTATAAACTTCATTATTACTGTTTGTACACGTAAAAAGTATTTGTTCACAGTAATTATAAATAAGATTATTTTATGTGGCAGTCAAGGCATGGTGAGTATGTTTGTTGGTTGGAATAATGAGGTACAAATTGAACAAAAATTGATAAATTGTCGTATAATGTCAAAATATTTGGAACTCGGTTAGTTTGTATTTTCAGTAATTCGGTGGACCACAAACACTATACCCTCATTGATTTGATAAAAAGACTGGGTCACTCGAATTACTGAAAGTACGAATTAACTGAGTTGCGAATATTTTGACATGACTGTACCGTATATATCTTCAAGTACAGTTTGTCACAATATATACTGTATATTGGTATATTTTTATTACCCACACTACAGTGTAACTCAGGTTACAAGACTACTGTATAACTCGGGTAACCTGGATCCTGCTTGACCGACGTCCAGCACACCACTTCCCTCTCAACACACACAAAGTCGTCATACACACACACAATAAGTCGAATTCAATCCAGTTACTCCCATGATATGTTGAGAGAGCGTAATGACCCGACCTGACCTTCCGGGGGGGTGAAGCTACTACACAAAGGTGGATATTTCTATAAGACGGTCGAATCTTTTTCATATCGTCCGGTATAGGGAGGATTTATATATAAAGGATCTCGATATAACGTACATTCCTTTCCTATATACGAGTCCGTTAAATGAAGGCTTTACATACACGACCTCGATATAACGGATTACCCTCCTCACTATAACACATAAAAATTATATATAACAAACTATAATTCGATATATGAAACACAATTGGTACATTAAAACAGTCGGTTTGTTACTCGGCCGCAGTTACCAACCGGTTTTTATACGGACATTAACAGAGGACGCTTTATACCGAGTCAATTTTCGTTTTTTATTAAGGTTTCAGGATTAATTGGTCAAGGTTACTTATACTTTACACTTAAACCCATACTTATACTTTACACTTAAACCAATCCTCACACTTTAAACCTGTTCGTATAGTTTACACTTAGCCTGTTCTACTTTAGTTACACATGTACTTGTACTTAAACCAATACTCACTTGTATTACTTAACACAGTAACAGGCGGGGTTAGTGACTCTAACCTATATGGCTATACTACTTTAAGCTTTAACATCTGGCAACACTGCTGTATCCCAGAAGTGTACTGAAGGGAGATATTTGAGGAGGAGGGTTGAGATGCAAGAAGGTAGAGTTAGCAAGTGAGAGATTTGATAGCAGGTGAGCCATCCCAGGTTAAGAGCAGTATGGCAACATTTCCATCACCAGCAACACCCTCTATGACCTGCCAGATGTAGAAAAACATCAACTTGGTGACTTACAATCATATAACCCAAATACTATTAAGAAACTGATGAATAATATTAAAAACGATGAAAGATTAAGAAGTTATCGGAGAGGAAGCTCAACATAGATGCCGGTCAGCAAGTTGTGACCATCTTCACTTACCAGCAACAGTATAAACCTTTCACTACAGTGTTAAGGTCGAACTTGGGGAGATTAGTCCCTGGAGGTCGGCATACACCACCCAGGGTGAAACCTCTTCATTAAAAACACATTTATTGTTTTTGTTATATTACGTGGTCATACTGCAGTACAGTATTGAAGACAGCGGAAATTTGGTTATGAGAACACACTTCCTTGTGCACCTGAAGATTGGTATAAATTACTACATGTGCAATAAATCTTGGCCCAAGACAGACGAGGACTGGGTACCCTAGCTTTAAACATTACGACAAAACTTCATATTAATGTTGTCTTTATGTTGATGTTTATAGAAAACATTAACAGTATGTGAGTAATGAATGATAACCTAATAAATGAGAGAGACAGAGGAGTTCAACACCACACAGTACAGCAATACTCACTAGAAGTGTGTACAGGTTCAGACAGAATAGAGGGAGAGGAACTTGTCCGCCTCAGCTGTCTTGACATAAGCAAGTTTGTGGATGACACCAAAATAGGGCGGCAGATTATTTCAGGGCAGGATGCAAATTCATTACAGGAGGATCTAAATAAACTGCAGGGGTGGTCTGAAAAATGGCAAATGAAATTCAACACCAGCAAGTGCAGCGTACTTAATATTGGAAGAACAAATACCGTCAATGTATACAGCCTTAACATCAACCTAGAGAAGTCGACTTGTGAAAGAGACTTAGGGGTACTTGTAAGCCCGGACCTACGGCCTAGAAAACAGTGCGTTAATGTTCAAAATAAGGCAAACAGAGTATTGGGTTTTATATCTAGAAGTACCAGTTACAAGAGTGCAGAGGTCTTATTGCAACTATGTCTCGCACTAGTCAGGCCGCACCTCGATTATGCGGTTCAGTTCTGGTGCCCCTATTATAGAATGGATATAAATTCACTAGAGTCGGTGCAGCGAAGAATGACGAAAATGATTCCGGGACTTAGAAACCTTCCATATCAGGATAGGTTAAAGAAACTTAACTTGCATTCCCTAGAAAGACGAAGAGTGCGGGGAGATATGATAGAATTAGCAACTTTGTAGTGGCTGGAACGCTGGAAAGTTTTAAAGGAGGCTGTATGATTCAAAGTGTGTTAATCTGGGCCAGCTCGTTCAGCATTTCTTTCTTTGTCAAGTGAGTTTGTCGTAGTACCTGCTGGAGGCTTCTGAGGAAATTGGCCTGGGTATCGAGGGAAAGTTTTAATTGGTAAAATCATGGCTCAATTGATAGAACGCAGAGGGTCAGTGTGTAGATGGTGTTAAATCTGGAGGGGCCGTGTAACCAGTGGGGTTCTAGGGTCAGTAATATTCAATTTTGTTCATAATTTATATAAACGATTTAGACATTGGTAAGCAGTGATTACAAGCAAGTTTCTGGATGACACCAAAATAGGGGCGGCAAATTAATTCAGTGTGGATGCAAATGTATTATGGTGGAGGATTTAAATAAACTGGTGGAGGGGTGGTCTGAAATGAAATGAAATTCAAAACCAGCAAGTGCAGTGACTTTACATTAAGAACAAATACATATAATGTATACAGCCTAACAACATCAACCTAGAGAAGTCGACTTGTGAAAGAGACCTAGGGGTACTTTAAGCCCGTACTTACGGCCTAGAAAAACAGTGCGTTAATGTTCGGAAATAAGGCAAACAGAGTATTGGGTTTTATATCTAGAAGTGTAAGTAACAAGAGTGCAGAGGTCTTATTGCAACTATATCTTGTTAGTCAGGTCGCACCTCGATTATGCGGTCCAGTTCTTGGTGCCCTATTAGAATGGATATAAATTCACTAGGAGTCGGTGTAGCGAAGAATGACAAAATGATTCCGGACTTAGAAACCATCCATATCAGGATAGGAAAAGAAACTTTAACTTGCATTCCTAGAAAGACGAAGAGTGCGGGAGATATGATAGAAGGATTTAAGGGTGAAAGGAATCAATAAAGGGATATAGATAAAGTTCTTTTTAATATCCGGAGCAGGATAGGACCTGAGCAATGGATTCAGTTGGATAGTTTAGGCTTATGAGGGGAGATAGGAAGAAACTGGTTCACAAATAGGTGGTGGACGAGTGGAACAAGCTTAGCAACTTTGTAGTAAGTGCGGAACCTGAATGTTTCAGAAGGAGGCTAGATAGATTCTGTTGGATGATAGAGATTGGTAGTAATCCTCGACAGGAGCTGCTATGCATGTGCCAACCGGCCTATTGCAGACTCCTTATTTTCTGTTATGTTTTTATGTTTCTTATGTAGTTATAAGTTAGTGAAAAGAAGAAATTAAGACATATGAACTCATTCCTGAAACATATAGAGTGAAATTTAGGACTATGA
>NW_024757463.1:1508782-1523782 GCF_018991925.1 Homarus americanus | reverse complement strand
AGGGGGGGTTACAGATGGTGGTGGGGGAGGGAACCATCAGTACAACCACAATCACCACAATCACCACCATCAGTATGGAGATCCACCACCAGCCAAGATGTCACGAACGCTGCCACCACCACTACTGCCTGACAACACTGCTGGTGGTAAGTGTTGGCAGAGAGAGAGAGAGAGAGAGAGAGAGAGAGAGAGGGGTAACTTATATACATCATAGTAAAGTATCAACATTTGTCTGTCAACAGGAGGTGAGGTGTGCTCATGTCCGCCCTTCGAGTGTACGTGTGGGAAGGTGGGCGTGAGTATGGGCGTAGAAGCACTAATACCCCGCCCATCATTCCCCCACACGCCCCTGGATCCTTACTACGCCCACACACACCAGCAGGAGGATTTAGGACACCACCAGAGAGTCCTAGATGTGCACAGAGGTCCTGCGGATGGTGTGAGGGCGCCGCAACTCTACCGCAGCCCAGCACCGCCTGCGGGAGCCTTCCACCCACCGACAGTCAATTGGACACCGCCAGCGTCTCTCATAGGGGACTGGACCATGGGATCTATAGGCCCCCGTAATGAAACCATGGGCGGGGAGGTATGGATCACGCCCACACTAGACACAGGTGTATGGTGTGACCCCCCACTACCCCACAACAACCCTCCTCCACCCCCACACCACCCATACACCCACAATTACACCTGCGATGTTAAGTTAGATATCCAAGGTGATCCTGATAGCATATTCCCCTTCGAGGAGTCCTTTCAACCACAGGATATCTTTGCCTTGGAACAACCCTACAGGAAGAAAGGAGACATCCCTCCTAATATCCCTGAAGCTACGGCCCAGAAGTTCCTACAATGTATTGATGACATTATTGGTGATTGTTTTCTAGACGATCCTCTACAACAACAGCAACAGCAACAACAACAGCAGCGATCACCTTCAACGTTATTAGATCTAGGGAGCGGGGCGTTAACACACCATCACACATATTCTACCCAACATACTCCTACCTTACCACATACCCCTACCTTACCACATACGCCCACATACTCCACATCTAACCCGCCCACGTCCGCAACACCAAACCCGCCCACGACTGGTATGGGGACTTCAATGTCTCTTCCACTGCAAGAACCTTCGTCTCTACAACACGACGATGCTGGGAGGTCTCCAACGGGGGAGGCCATACCCCAGGAGACCATGGAGGCCAGTAGGGAGGCCGCTATGACCTCCAATAGGTTTGTGTTCTCCTCGCCCGACCCTGATTACAACAATTACGCCAATGAAACGAGGAGTTACGCCGCCCATGACGCCTCCACCAATGGCAGCCTTCCTAGCTATGACGTCACGGTGTATACGTCATCATTCTGCGTATCTCCCAGCCAATCACAGACGTTCACAGCGCGGGAGGGGAAGAGTGACAATCCGTTCACAGCATTTGAGGCTTCGTCGCCCCTCAGCTGAACGACTTAACAGCATCACAGCATCACAGCATTACAGCTAAATGATTATTATCTGTGCCTCTGTTTCCGTTTGGACCTGTTTCACGCTGTTTTAGGCCCAATTTAAGGCTGTTTCAGATTGTTTCAGCCCCATTTTGAGTCGTTCCATACACTGATGTTTTTTCTCGTTCAATATGAAACAGCTTCACGTTTCAGTCAGTAATGAAACACCAAGTTACACTATTTCAAACTCTTTAAAACTGACCAAACACAGAGTTCCACATTATTGAAACTCTGAAACAATTTATGAGACAGTTTCAGGTTTAAAAATAATTCCATACTAATTGAAACTGAGTCAGTGAAACAGTAGAAGATAATAAACTGCTTCAGAAAGTTTCAAAACTGTTTCATTGAGCTGAAACACCGATCATGAATGTACAGTTAAGTTTTACTGATCTGAAACTTTGGTGTAAAGAAACTGATTCATATCGCGTCCAAAAATAGTTTCTGAATCGTCCAGTGAATCCATGATGTTTCAAAAGTCTCTAGAAAGTTTCAGAGTTCGAAATAATTGAAAATGAAACACCAATTCGATACTCCAGTGAGTGAAACTACGGAGAACTCTATACTGGATTAACTGCTTCGAATCCACAGTGTTTCGAACTATTTCCAAGTGTTCAAGTGAGTGGAACTAAACCAGTATTGATACAGTGTTCAGTGAGCCAATGAACCAGTGAACAGAACCAGTATCAAGGTTCTTAATTTATGGCAACGAAACGGATTCAGCATTTAAAATGGTTCACGAGACAAAGAATGAACCCTTGAAGATATTTATGTATTCCGGAGCATTATTTGACACCTAGAGAGATTAGCTTAAGTTATTTAAGTGTGTTAATGAAGCCAGGGTTCATTTTAAACGAGGGTTCATAAACTACAAAACAATGAACCCTTGAAATGAATCCTTGATAGATTTATATATGTTTCGAAGCAGTATTTGAAGCTCGACTTGTACTGATTAGGTTAAGATGTTTGACAGTGTGTTGTTTGAGATGAGTCGAGGCTTCATTTGACTCGAGGCTTTATTTGACTCGAAGCTTCATTTGACTCGAAGCTTCATTTGACTCGAAGCTTCATTTGACTCGAAGCTTCATTTGACTCGAAGCTTCATTTGAGTCGAAGCTTCATTTGACTCGAGGCTTCATTTGAGTCGAAGCTTCATTTGACTCGAAGCTTCATTTGAGTCGAGGCTTCAATATAGAGTCAAGACAAATTTGTATAATATAACAAATTCTTCCTCCCCAAGTTATTAAGTTAATTTATTAAGAATTTACCAACTTAATGTCCCAAATTATGACAAAATCAATCAAATACGAAACAGTAATTGGGATAATTAATTCTTGGTAATTATATGATAATTAATTACAAATAAACATATAATTAAAAACTTAAATGTGGTTGGTTACTACGCTAATTAATCCTGCCATTGAGATTTATTTTTTGATGAGATTTCTTAATGACGGGTCGATTAATTAAGGTCAAATCAACCATAATTAGATTTTAATGATATGGATAATTAAGGATAACCTGAAGATTAGGCACCCTAGATAATTTCACAGGTTAATTATATAACCTACTTCTAACCTAACCCTAACCAAACCTAACCTAATGCTAACCAAACCTCACATTTAAAGTAAGGTTAGAATAGGTTAGATTAGGTTACACTTTGGTTAGGTTAGGTTAGCAATAGAGCATTCAATCACCAGGTAGAATAAACTAGGGTATCTAACCTTCAGGTAATCCCCTAATTAACCCCCCCCCTCCCTCCCACAAACTATACAAAATGTTGGAACGACCTCATACCGTGTCTGAGACTGGTTCAGTACGAGGGGGTTGTTCTAGAAGGATCTCTATGTACCATACAAATAGTTTATAACAAATTTAATAGGACTTTTCCTTTGTTTATGTGAGTGTGTGTGTGTGTGTGTGTCGTGAGCTTACAACACAACAACAACAACATCTTGATTTAAATTGATTTGTGATCGGTTTTAATACGTTGTTAAATTAATGGTAGGTGTTAAAATTGTTTAAAATATTTCAGGGTTATATTATTTTCTGGTTAAGTTTGTGGTATGTATCTAACTGGTTAAATTATGTTAAAATTATGGATATTATATGTTAAATTATACTGAGACTCTACCTTAACTAGATACCTTCACTTAACACTAAGACTCCACCTTAACTAGATACCTTCACTTAACACTGAGACTCTACCTTAACTAGATACCTTCACTTAACACTGAGACTCTACCTTAACTAGATACCTTCACTTAACACTAAGACTCTACCTTAACTAGATACCTTCACTTAACACTGAGACTCTACCATAACTAGATACCTTCACTTAACACTGAGACTCTACCTTAACTAGATACCTTCACTTAACACTGAGACTCTACCTTAACTATATACCTTCACTTAACACTGAGACTCTACCATAACTAGATACCTTCACTTAACACTGAGACTCTACCATAACTAGATACCTTCACTTAACACTGAGACTCTACCTTAACTAGACACCTTCACTTAACACTGAGACTCCACCTTAACTAGATACCTTCACTTAACACTGAGACTCTACCTTAACTAGATACCTTCACTTAACACTGAGACTCTACCTTAACTAGATACCTTCACTTAACACTGAGACTCTACCTTAACTAGACTTCACTTTCACACTGAGACTCTGAGACTAGATACCTTCACTTAACACTGAGACACCTGCCTTTACTAGATACCTTCACACTGAGACTCTACCTTAACTAGATACCTTCACTTAACACTGAGACTTAACACTACCTTAACTAGATACCTTCACTAACACTGAGACTTACCTTAACTAGATACCTTCACTTAACACTGAGACTCTACCTTAACTAGATACCTTCACTTAACACTGAGACTCTACCTTAACTAGATACCTTCACTTAACACTGAGACCTTAACTAGATACCTTCACTTACACTGAGACTCTACCTTAACTAGATACCTTCACTTAACACTGAGACTCTACCTTAACTAGATACCTTCACTTAACACTGAGACTCTACCTTAACTAGATACCTTCACTTAACACTGAGACTCTACCTTAACTAGATACCTTCACTTAACACTGAGACTCTACCTTAACTAGATACCTTCACTTAACACTGAGACTCTACCTTAACTAGATACCTTCACTTAACACTGAGACTCTACCTTAACTAGATACCTTCACTTAACACTGAGACTCTACCTTAACTAGATACCTTCACTTAACACTGAGACTCTACCTTAACTAGATACCTTCACTTAACACTGAGACTCTACCTTAACTAGATACCTTCACTTAACACTGAGACTCTACCTTAACTAGATACCTTCACTTAACACTGAGACTCTACCTTAACTAGATACCTTTCACTTAACACTGAGACTCTACCTTAACTAGATACCTTCACTTAACACTGAGACTCTACTCCTTAACTAGATACCTTCACTTAACACTGAGACTCTACCTTAACTAGATACCTTCACTTAACACTAAGACTCTACCTTAACTAGATACCTTCACTTAACACTGAGACTCTACCTTAACTAGATACCTTCACTTAACACTAAGACTCTACCTTAACTAGATACCTTCACTTAACACTGAGACTCTACCTTAACTAGATACCTTCACTTAACACTAAGACTCTACCTTAACTAGATACCTTCACTTAACACTGAGACTCTACCTTAACTAGATACCTTCACTTAACACTGAGACTCTACCTTAACTAGATACCTTAACACCAGGTAAGTGAAGGTATCTAGTTAAGGTAGAGTCTCAGCATAATTCTGGAACCATTCTATCATAACTTACATTTTCCTTAACATATACCAACACGTTATATATATTACCACAAATTATGTTAAAATAATGTTAATATGACTAAAATATTTATGTGGCTTTATTATTTTAGACGAATTATAGACACTGAAGTAAAAATGAGTTGTTGTGTTCTAAGCTCAAGACACTAATGTGGTTTGGTATTAGTAAGGGATTATATGAAGATTAGACTCCCCAGATTATATTACCTGATGATTAAACACCTAAACCTAACCTAACCAAAACCTAACCTAACCAAAACCTTACCTAACCTAACCTAACCAAAACCTAACCTAACCTAACCTAACCAAAACCTAACCTAACCAAAACCTAACCTAACCCACTCCAAACCACACACAGGTAACACACAAAAAATGGGGGGGGTGTCTAATCCTCAGGTGAGCCATTACGTCTTCTATAACACCTGCTCATGACGGTAATTAAACCATATTACAAGAGTATTATTAATCACCTCTAATTATGCTAGTCAATTACTTTCGGTCGATTATATTAGTCTTCTCTCTCTCTCTTATTTAACTAGTCATAAAAAAAATATAATTTGATTGTAATTAATGTGGATTATGCCTTTCGTGGTCGAGACAGTTGATTGGACACAGGTATGGAGAGGGAGTTACCTTTCTGTACACCAACTTAATTACACACAGGTAAAATAATTAATTACATTTATACAGGTGAGGTTAATTAATTAGTTCTCTACAGGTGGGAGTTACCTTTCTGTACACCAACTTAATTACACACAGGTAAAATAATTAATTACATTTCTACAGGTACACGGGCTAGTAATTACATTTCTACAGGTACACGGGCTAGTAATTACATTTCTACAGGTACACGGGCTAGTAATTACATTTCTACAGGTACACGGGCTAGTAATTACATTTCTACAGGTACACGGGCTAGTAATTAATTTCTACAGGTACACAACACAAGGCAGTACAAGTTAGTTTATACCCCATTGAGGTCCACCATCTTATGTTAAATAAATGGGTCATATATTTTAGCAAATTTCAACATTATTAACTAAGTGTCTTATGTTGCTGGGGTTTAATTTATGTTAAAATTAACCTGAATGTTAAAATGATCTTGATGTTATATTTTTGAGTGACATTATATGTTAAATTTTGATAAGTGTTAAAATTATCACTTTACAGTTAACATCAATTAAGTTGATTTATTATGTTAAAGTACAACTGATGTTACTTGACAAGTTGAAGTTAATTTCATGTTAAAGTTCCACTATATTTATCATCAAATATGTTAAATTACGAACTGTTACAAAACCATATTTGTTAATGTTAGATTCTCACTCTTTTTAACATGAAGTTATAATTACATACATGTTAAATTACCATATATGTTAATTACCTTATATGTTAAACTATCAATAATGTTAAAATTACCAAGAACGTTAATTACAAATATGTTAAATTACTCCCTGATGTTAAATTCCCCAAGTGTTAACAAAAATCCCAAGATGTCAAAAAAATCCCAAGATGTCAAAAAAATCCCAAGATGCCAAAAAAATCCCAAGATGTCAAAAAAATCCCAAGATGTCAAAAAAATTACCAAGATGTTAAATTCTAGTGATTTTGTATATCATTTCGAGTTATTACTTTAATATACAATTTAACACAATCAAGCCTGACTTTTAATGATGTTAATATATATTTTTATTTAATATTTGTAAAACTTATAAAGACACAACTAGTCTGGTGTAATTCTTAGACCAAACGCTTGAGTGTTACTTGTTCAAGGTATACCTGCTCGAGTATTACCTTCTTCAAGAGCTACTGCTTGAGTACAACTTAACACTTGAGTACCAACTAAGACTCAATACACCCTATAATCTACCACTTGAGTATGACCTTATCACTTGAGTACGACCTAACACTTGAGGACCAGCCAAACACTCAAGTCCGACCTTACCACTCGTCCACCGTCCATTTGTGTTGGCCCAATGTTTGAGAAATACCACGAACGAGGTATTGTAGGGCAAAGGTGACCCTAACTTGACCTGACCTGACCTAAACTTAATCTATCCTAACTTAACCTGACCTAGTATGACCTAATCCTAAGTTAACCCGACCTAACCTTAACCTAACTAGACCTGATCTAACATGGTCCCGTCCGTGGTACTCTCATCAAACACACCCCCCTCCCCCCACCCTTGACTCTCCCCCGCCGTAAGGTCTTCCATCAGTGGGTCAGTACGGAAAGTCATTGGAATGTAAATATTTTTAAAAAGTCTTCAGATAAACCAGTTAAAATATCAGAATTTTGGAATATTAATAATTTTACATTTTTTTTCAGTAATTTAATTCAATAGAGCTATTAAATATATATTAATATCTGATGAATTTTAATTATAATGTTTTTTTTTTTTTCTTATAAATATGAAATTTTTAAAATGTTGCAATACTCCGTGACGACAGAACATAACTCAATACAATACCAAAGTCAATAACATTCTGTAGAGCTAAAACATAAGACTACTTTATTTTTAGGGGTCAATAGGGGTCAATAGGGGTCATTAGAGGTCAATAGGGGTCATTTTCTCGGGAGGTGAAAAATTGTGACGAGAAAGACTTTTAAAAAAACCTTTGTATTCTTACTATGACATTTGTCCCTCATTTGTTTGTGAAATATTAATAAATATAAGAATTTTAATGTATTTATTTTATTTACCCGATGATGATGATATAATGATAATGATTTAAAGTCATTATTAATTGTTTTTGACACATATATAAAAAAAAAAATTCTGACTGGGTATTTTAGCAACAAATGGGCTGTGGTCTCCAACCCTCAGACCCCCCCAAAAACAAGATGGCGGAGGTATAAGAGAAACAAAACAATCATATAATAATCATTTATTTTACTTCAGTTCTTTATGGAAAACCGTAATGAAAATTCTTAATAATACACTGTTTTTTGTATTCATAATCCGTCTGTATTCATGGTCAAGTATCCATACACTGTCTGTATTCATAGTCCTGGTATACATAGTGGTGTACACATAGTCCTGGTATACATAGTAGTGTACACATAGTCCTGTATGCCTCACACGGAACGCAAGAACAAAAAACCTCAAACGTCCAAAAAAAAAAAAATATTGCAAATTGACTCCAGAAGATGGGGGGGAGGAGGGGAAGGGGGGAGGAGGGGAAGCGGGAAGCCAGCAATAGGTGAGCCTTAGACGGAAGACAACACGCAAGAAGGATGATAAATTAACCATCGTCAACCACTTCATTCACACCTCCTCCAGAGTGGATGACCCTACGTTAACGAGGGGGTGCTGAGTCATTGCCTCCTCCCCCCACCCCACCCATCGACCTCAACTATTGTAATCTATGACTTATTTCCTCTCATCTTTAACCAATCATAACCCACGAATGAACGTCCAATTGGCCTGGGAACCAATTAAAAACCTCGTCTCCAGATGACGATAAATTAACCAAAAATCCCAATTAAATGCTAAGAAAATTAAATCCTAAAAAAAATCCCATTTAAACCCTAAACAAAATCCGAATTAAATCCTACTTAAATTCTAATTAAATCCTAAAAAAAAAATCCTAAAATTAAATCCTAAAAAAAATCCCAAAACCTAAAAAAAATCCCAATTAAATCCTCCGTGATAGTAGAGTGAACAGAAACTATTCCTCTTGCTAATGAAACTACTTAAGGTCATAGTTCTTGACCTAAGGTTAACTATCGACCTAATCCTAAACACACACACACACACACACACACACACACACACACACTTCCTTAATATACAGATTAATTAAGTAAAACATAAGTGCTAATTCTCCACACACCTGACACAACATTCTCCACACACCTGACACAACATTCTCCACACACCTGACACAAATTTTGGAAATATTTAACAAATATAGATTTATATATATATAAGTATATATATTTATTTATAGTTAATATATAAATTATTTACATACCACGTACCGTACATATCTGTGTCGTATTAACCTCTATAACTACCATTGAGGGTCAAGTGTAAAGGTCATCCTGTACTAAAGTTAATGTATCTTACTTGTAACTAAAACAACATAGTTCCCCCCCAATCAACTCACTACAGCCTGTAAACAACTCAATTCTAAAGGTAGACAACTATGGGGTCTTGGGTTAGGTTAGGTTAGGTTATTCTAAGTTAGGTTAGGTTATTCTAAGTTAGGTTAGGTTATTCTAAGTTAGGTTGGGCTATTCTAAGTTAGGTTAAGTCACTCTGGTTTAACTACAACTAAAATAAACATTTCTTTACTAACAGAGAGGAGTTAGTTATGTTCCTCTAACTAACAGAGACTAGTTAGTTATGTTCCTATTGTACAAAGCGGCGGCCAACAGCCCCACATTCCTCTCTCCAGTACCAAAACAAACGCTATACAAATCAGTGCTGTCAATGCATAGTGGTGTGACGTCAACAAACACAGGAAAAAGAGGAGAAACGAACCTAATTTATCTATGTGGGTAAATCAGAATTGTGTTTTGATTACGTTAAGGTCAGACGAATCTAGCTTATTTCACTTCTGGTATTAAATCACTAAGTGGGATAAACTAGAAGTATCTAATAACCATATACAGACCGAAATTATTTTATCATTTACTGCAAAAAGACTCCGAATAACTACTCTAAAAGACACCAATTCCTCTGATTTCTAACCTAAGACGCGTTAAACACAGCCATAATCCTCCCGTCGTCTCTACATAAATTATACTGATTTAAAACACCACTTCGTTAACTGGTCTTCCCTCACTCAGACCCCAAGGCAAGACGACCCCCTAAAACGACCCTCATCACCTGGTCGTTAACAGCAGATGATGATGAATCTGGGTAAAATCGCGACGAGTTTCCATTTGTTGTGGACTTCAGGGGAGGGGGAGGGGGGGAGAAGGGGGTAGAAGGGGAGAAGGAGGGAGAAGAGGAGGGGGGAGGGGGAGAGGGGGAGGGGGAGAAGAGGAGTATTTGTTTACTAGAGCGTAAGAATGTTGGGGGGAATGACTGCCAAGGTGTATTTTATTTATTTATTGTGAAAGATTAAATTAAACCGCTTCATTAGTTTAATTTACCTGATGATTAAACACTTTATGTTATCTTCAGAGGGTAGGGGGGGAGGGAGGGGTGGGGAGGGGTGGGAGGGGTGGGGAGGGGGGGGTGGGGAGGAGGGAGGGGTGGGGAGGGGGGTGGGAGGGTAGGGGTGGGGAGGTAGGGTGGGGAGGGTAAGGGTGGGTGAGTGGGTAGGGAGGGTTAGGTTAAGTGATTACTCTAAGATAAAATAAACTTAGAATTCTAACTACCAGCCACCCGGTCAGCCAGTCAAGCCACCCGGTCAGCCAGTCAGCCACCCGGTCAGCCAGTGTCGCAGCTCATCCCATCAACCTGGTTACTCAATCGTAACCAAATTGAACGAGCTGAACATCAACTCAATAATGCCTGCTTTATATCAACCACCACTCGCCACTGTTTCTTGGTATATATTGTGTAAGTTTGTTCAATTCTATCTCTCAACCATCCATCTATTTTTCATATTTTTGACATTCTTTGATCTTTAAAATCCAACCATTATACTGTATGTTATTCCATGTATGTATGTATGTATGTGTGTGTGTGTATGTATGTATATGTATGTGTATGTGTGTGTGTGTGTATGCATTCTTTGGCCCTATGCAATGACCCCTAGGCCTACCAGCGATTCTTGGCGGCTGTTTTGAATCCCTACAGGCACGGTGGTTCGACTGACCCCTAGGCCACCAGCGATTCTTGGCGGCTGTTTTGATTCCTACAGCAGGCACGGTGGTTCACTGACCCCTAGGCCTACCAGCGATTCTTGGCGGCTGTTTTGATTCTAGCAGGCACGGTGGTTCGACTACTCGCACAAAAACAAGTCTGAATAAGATTACATAAAAATTTCGATCTTGTAGTAGGAGAGACTTCATGGTTATGGGTGGGGTGGTGTCGGGGTGTGGGGTGGTGTCGGGGTGTGGGGTGGTGTCGGGGTGTGGGGTGGTGTCGGGGGGTGTGGGGGTGGTGT
The DNA here is from genome assembly GCF_018991925.1 of Homarus americanus. Taxonomy (NCBI): domain Eukaryota; kingdom Metazoa; phylum Arthropoda; class Malacostraca; order Decapoda; family Nephropidae; genus Homarus; species Homarus americanus. Next base: position 1,512,361 of record NW_024757463.1, on the reverse strand, counting down.
CAGGGGTGTGGGGTGGCGTCGGGGGTGTGGGGGTGATGGTGGTAGTGGTGGTAGGTGGTAGAGTTGTTATGATGGTTGTTGATGGGGTTAATAGATCGGTTATTGGTATATTGAGATGAGGAGGTAGGAGGGGGTGGTGGTAGAGTGGTCAGCTGGTTACCGTGGAGGAATGCGGTTGCGGTTACTGACGGAGTTACGAGAGAACACCGTGGAGTGACGGCGATTGAGCGGTGGTCGTGAGGCGGTGAGTCACTGAAGGATCTCTGGGATAAATTGTCAGCTATACTGTCTGGTGGGGTGCGTGTCTCGTCTCTGTGGGGAGGGAGGCTGAGAACGGGGTCGGTACGAGAGGCGTCCGTGTCTGTATGGAGAGCGTCCGTGTCTGTATGGAGAGCGTTCGTGTCTGTATGGAGGCGTCCGTGTCTGTATGGAGCGTCCGTGTCTGTAACGTCCGTGTCATGGAGAGCGTCCGTGTCTGTATGGAGAGCGTCCGTGTCTGTATGCATCCGTGTCTGTATGGAGAGCGTCGTGTCTGTATGAAGGCGTCCGTGTCGATGGAGGCGTTCCAACCCACCGTGTCTGTATGGAGAGCGTCCGTGTCTGTATGGAGAGCGTCCGTGTCTGTATGGAAGCGTCCGTGTCTGTACGAGGGTCATCGGGTGTGACATCTACACAACAGACGACGTGGGTGAACGACATCGACGGCTGGTGGGAAGCGGAGGCATCAACGTGAAGGGGACAGCAGGTGTGGGCGTGGGCGTGAGTCTATTGAGTGGGCGTGGATTGGGACGGGTCGCCTCTTCGGGAGTCTATCCTCCTAGCACTGTCTCCGTCCCAGGGTTTGGCTGTCACGCGGTAGAATTTGGTTCCCCAAGTACACGGAACCTGTTCTCATCCTGGAGATAAAACAAGGTGGCATCAGTCAACCTCATCCATACAGCAGCACCACTTAACTCTGACTACTACTACTACTACTACTACTACTACTACTACTACTACTACTACTATTACTACTACTACTACTACTACTGTGCAAGAAGACCCCATTAAATGACCTATATGGGATAGAGTATAGAGTAATCCATTATATCAAGGTTCATTAATATAGTAAACCTCACTATAACAAACTAGACCCATTATTAACCTACACATGGAAGTTAATTAATTACTAACATACATACATAACAAAACACTTAATTAATAGAGTGTTAGCTAATAAGAATTAATAATATATATATAATAATACTCTACTTACATAACACTAATATTAATAACATTCTTTATACACCTCTACTTTAATTTTTAATCTATATACCTTAATAATAATAATAATAATAAACAATATATATATATATATAAAAATAATAAAATAAATCTAATATTTACAATAATTTCCTTTTAAATTTAACATCATTTTAACAATAAACCCTTAAGGAAATACTAACCGCAACGTCACTAGTGGAGTTCCCCAAGGCTCCATTCTTGGACCATTATTATTTATTATATACATAAACGACATAGATATCGGCATTGACAGCAACATAAGTCAATTTGCTGATGACAAAAATAGGACGTGTTATTAAATCTGACGAGGACTCAGCAAAACACAGGAAGATCTAAACAAATTTTTCAATGGTCTGAAAAATGGCAGATGAAATTCAACGTCGACAAATGTAAAGTACTCAGTAGGAAGTGTAAACAGGAAAGATACCAGATGAACAACAATGCCATAGAAATCCGACTGCGAGAGATTTAGGGTAATGATAAGTAGGAACCTAAGCCAAGTAAACAATGTGTTTTGCTCGTAACAAAGTAATAAAGTACTTGGGTTCATACAAAGGAGTGTTAGTTACAAGACTAGCGAGGTCATCCTAAAACTGTATCTTGCTCTTGTGAGACCACACCTGGATTACGCAGTTCAGTTCTGGTCACCGTATTACAGAATGGATATAGAATCCTTGGAAAGAATTCAGAGGAGAATGACAAGACTAATCCGGGCATTAGGAACCTTGAGTATAGAGACAGGTTAAAGCATCTTAATCTGCACTCCTCAAGGGCAGTAGAGCGAGGGCGACCTGATAGAGGTGTATAAGTGGAAGTCAGGGCTAAACAAGGGACATAACAAAGGTACTCAAACTATCCAACCAGGAGCGAACTCGTAACAATGGTTTTAAATTAGACAAATTTAGATTTAGGCGCGAAATAGGTAAACCACTGGTTTGGAAACAGAGTAGTGGACGAGTGGAACAAGTTACAAAATATCATCATTAACTCGAATACGCTGAATAGCTTCAAACATAGGTTGGATGCTTATATGAGCAATAGGGGTTGGGTGTAAACGGGACTGCCCAGTATGGACCAATAGGCCCGCTGCAGTTTCCTCCACTCTTATGTTCTTATGTTCATCTCGTTAAAGGTGAGAGCAATTCGATCGTTAGGCATCTAGGTTTATAGACCACCACTGAGCTATGATGCAGGTGGTTAGGTTTAGGTTAGGTTAGGATTAGGTTAGGTTAGGTTTAGGTTAGGTTTACGGATGTCATCACTTCAATTACGATGCCTTTTAATTTGCCTTAGGGACCACCTGAAGATTAGCACCCCAGAGAGAGAGAGAGAGAGAGAGAGAGAGAGAGAGAGAGAGAGAGAGAGAGGAGAGAGAGAGAGAGAGAGAGAGAGAGAGAGAGAGAGAGGTGGGGGAGTACCACCCAGGTAGAGTCCCTCATCAGCATGCAGGTGGGGAAGTCTTTGGCTGGCGTCAGAAATATCATTACAGCACCTAACCTAACCTAACCAACCTACACCCTGCCTGTGTACGCCGGCCACACCTACACACGCGTACATACACACCCATACATACATACCCATACATACCCATACATATTCTGCTTTTATTTATGTATACAATATATATATATATACATAAATTTATCTGTATATTAAAAATTCTGTCTGTCTGTCTGTCTGTCTGTCTGTCTGTCTGTCTGTCTGTCTGTCTGTCTGTCTGTCTGTATGTCTGTCTATATGTCTTTACACAGATGAAACTATTGATTTACATGAAACAAACGTCATAAAACCACACACACACACACACACACACACACACACACACACACACACACACACACACACACACACACACACACACACACACACAGACCAGTAGAAATTGCAGAGTGCCAAGTTTGGTTAAGGCGTCGGGAGAGAGAGAGAGAGAGAGAGAGAGAGAGAGAGAGAGTGATTGTGGACATTGGAAGGAGTGAGTGAGTGAGGGGGGAGGGAGAGGAGAGAGGAGGAAGGAAGGGAGGGGAGGGGAGGGAGAGGGAGGGAGGAGGAGGGGGAGGGAGGAGGGAGGGAGGAGGAGGGAGGCAGGCTGGCACAATGCCCATTCTGCAGTGATTTGAGCAGATGCTGCTGCCTTGGGGGTACACGGAGAGAGAGAGAGAGAGAGAGAGAGAGAGAGAGAGAGAGAGAGAGAGAGAGAGAGAGAGAGAGAGAAAAAAAAGAGAAGAGAGAGAGAGAGAGAGAGAGAGATAAACAACAACAACAACAAACGCCTGGAAAAAATAAACAAGAAATAAC
>NW_024757463.1:1496282-1503782 GCF_018991925.1 Homarus americanus | reverse complement strand
GACACGCCCGAGGAGGAGGAGGGAGAGGGAGGAGAAGGAGGAGGAGGAGGAGGAGGAGGAGGAGGAGGAGGAAGAAGAGGAGGAGAGGAGGAGGGAGGAGGAGGAGGAGGAGGAGGAGGAGGAGAGGAGGAGGAAGAGGAGGAAGAGGAGGAGGAGGAAGGGGAGGAGATTAATTATTATAGACTGCAAGGTAAGTCAATTGAAAGGTAAGGTCAGGTAAATTACACACACACACACACACACACACACACACACACACACACACACACACACACACACACACACACACACACACACACACACACAGGTAAACATCTCGTAAGTAATAAAACACCACACCCTCTATAAAGGTAACCTAATATAACCCTTCAGTACAGGTTGACATAAGGACCAAAATACCAAGAGTCATTTCAACTGAACCCAACGCTCAGTATTAAAGGGACGCTGAAACTAACCCTTATCAAACACCTCTACGACACAACCTTTAAAATACGTGTTATAATAGCCAGGAAAAGATGACGTTATATTTACCCTGAGACTGAGACGCAGTATTTGTTGGTAGGGGAAGAGAGAGAGGTAAGCATATCACCCCCCCCTCACCTCGCCCCACACACCCCCCCTCCCACCCTCACACACACAGACACACACACACACACACACACACACACCTTTAAAATCTCAGTCCTCGTAAATATTTCACCAACTATAGTCTACCAACCAGGCTCTATCCCATCCCCTCACAAGATTAACCACACTCCCCTTTCCTCGCGTGTTCTACCCTCCCTACCCCCACCCCCTCCCCCCTTCCCCTACCCTCACCTGTATGGAGATGGTTGGATTTTATAGCCAGTTTGGGCTGTTGGTTTTTTTGTGTTTTTATTCTTGATCTATATTAATCCTGACAGGTGAGGCTTCCTCTTCCACTGCCTCCTCCTCCATCCCCTCCCTCTCACCTGTCCCACTGCCTCCTCCTCCTCCCTCTCACCTGTGCCTCCTTCCCCTCACATGTACCTCCTCCCTCCTCACCTGTGCCTCCTCCCCACCCCCCCCCACCCCCCCCCCCCCCCCCCTCCCCACCCAGCCCCCTCCCCCCCATCCCCCCTCTCACCTCACCTCCTTCCCCCCTCCCCTCCTCACCTGTGCCTCCTTCCCTCTCACATGTGCCTCCTCCTCCTCACCTGTACCTCCCTCCTCCCCCTCACCTGTGCCTCCCTCCCTCACCTGTACCTCCTCCCTCTCACCTGTACCTCCCTCCCCTCACCTGTACCTCCTTCCTCCTCACATGGCCTCCTCCCTCCTCACCTGTACCTCCCTCCTCCCTCTCACCTGTACCTCCTTCCTCCTCACCTGACTCCCTCCCTCCTCTCACCTGTACCTCCCTCCCTCCACCTGACCTCCTTCCCTCACCTGTACCTCCTTCCTCCACCTGCACCTCCCTCCCTCACCTGCCTCCCTCCCCTCTCACCTAATCAACACGTGTTAAATAACTGATAGGGAGGGAAGGGGAGGGTAGAAGGAGGGGCAGAAGGGGAGGGCAGAGGAGAAGGGGCAGGAGGAGGGCAGGAGGGGGAGGGGCAGGAGGGGGAGGGGCATACCTGTATCACATTAAATCAACACCTCCTCACCAGGTAATGACTTAGCTCTGGTTGTCTACCTGGCCGCCTCACCTGATCTGACGGATAACGTGTGTGTGTGTACATTACCTAAGCCTGGTCATAACCTACCCAGACATGGATTAGCTTAGGGCATCATCACGTTAGGTTAAGTTAGATTAGACCAGGATTAGGTTAAGCTAATCCTACGGCAAAATAAACTAAGGGTGACTAATCTTCAGGTCATCCATAATCTCCCTACCACCAAGACAACATCGACGTGTACTCCCCCGTGGTCTTAAGTCAACTGAGGCCTGTTGGGTCGGCGTTTTTTTATATACACCATAATGACTACACTCGATATTTTAATACCCAGTTCACTTGAAACTAATTACAGCCTATTTCTAAACTCTGATTGGTTCCCCCCGCGTTTTGTGGTAACGAGTAGTTAGTTAAATGGCTTGTTTATATATAGTGATTACTGGAAGGGAGATAATTACGAGGTTTTTATAAGTTTGGGATGATTTAGTGCAATGTTTATGGGCTACAGACGAGCTCTTTGTTGGGTGAAGATCGTGTTTACGTCAAGTGTGTGTGTGTGTGTGTGTGTGTGTGTGTGTGTGTGTGTGTGTGTGTGTGTGTGTGTGTGTGTGTGTGTGTAGGTGGGTGTTTGTGTGTAATCTCCTCTCTCTCTCGGTATAGTAAACAATCTTGATGTGGGATACGCAAGTTGGGAATGCGTATAAGAGTGCGCTATATGGGTGTGGTGGGCGGTGGTGGGCGGTGGTGGGCGTGGTAGGTCATATACAAACACTGGGTGAAATCCTGGAGTCTGTCTGTCTGTCTGTCTGTCTTTGTGTGTGTGTGTGTGTATGTGTGTCTGTCTTAGGTGTGTGTGTGTGTGTGTTTATTTTGTGTTCCGCGCTTTTTGGTGTTTTATTTTGTATATACTTGATGCAGTCACACACACACACACACACACACACACACACACACACACACACACACACACACACACACACACACACACACACACACACACACACACACACACACACACTCTCCCACACTCACCAGTTGAGTTTAAATCATCAGTATTTGAGTCTGTCAGAGTAGCATCAATCCATCACAGGCTAAAGTTAACAGTTAATATATAATAATAATAATTTTAGAAAAGTTTTGTGGTTGTCATGTTAATTGTTGTTGTTTATTGTTGTTGTTGTACTAAAAAACATCAGCAAAATACAAACAAAATCACATCAAACTATAGACACCAGAACAAAAACATCAAACTATAGACACCAGAACAAAATCACATCAAACTATAGACACCAGAACAAAATCACATCAAACTATAGACACCAGAACAAAATCACATCAAACTATAGACACCAGAACAAAATCACATCAAACTATAGACACCAGAACAAAAACACATCAAACTATAGACACCAGAACAAAACAACATCAGACTATAGACACCAGAACAAAATCACATCAAACTATAGACACCAGAACAAATCACATCAAACTATAGACACCAGAACAAAAACATCAAACTATACACCAGAACAAAATCACATCAAACTATAGACACCAGAACAAAAACAACATCAAACTATAGACACAGAACAAAATCACATCAAACTATAGACACCAGAACAAAAACAACATCAAACTATAGACACCAGAACAAAATCACATCAAACTATAGACACCAGAACAAAATCACATCAAACTATAGACACCAGAACAAAACATCAAACTATAGACACAGAACAAAATCACATCAAACTATAGACACCAGAACAAAACAACATCAAACTATAGACACCAGAACAAAATCACATCAAACTATAGACACCAGAACAAAATCACATCAAACTATAGACACCAGAACAAAATCACATCAAACTATAGACACCAGAACAAAAAACACATCAAACTATAGACACCAGAACAAAATCACATCAAACTATAGACACCAGAACAAAATCACATCAAACTATAGACACCAGAACAAAATCACATCAAACTATAGACACCAGAACAAAAACATCAAACTATAGACACCAGAACAACACATCAAACTATAGACACCAGAACAAAAAACATCAAACTATAGACACCAGAACAAAAACAACATCAGACTATAGACACCAGAACAAAATCACATCAAACTATAGACACCAGAACAAAAACATCAAACTATAGACACAGAACAAAAACCAAACAAACATGAAAAGCGCGGGAACATGACCACCACCACCACCAGTGAACCTAACCTAACCAACCAGACGCTTTTAAAGTATATTATTGTTGATTCTTATGGACTTGACAATGTCCCTTCAAGAGCTGTTGTGTTGTGCCTTAAGGGGTGAAGAGAGGGTGGGGGAGAAGGGAGGGGAGAAGGGAGGGGAGAGAAGAGGCAACAAGGGAGAAATGGGAAGAGAGGAAGAAGGAAATAAAAACACCAATGATGAGAAAAATGCATAACACACACACACACACACACAGCCTTCAACCCAGTCAGACCATCGTAGAACCTTATATAATCCCATTGACTCGAGAATTGATGAATAAACACTGAACAAATGATGAACAAACTGATAAAAAATTAATAATAATAACAATATCCCAAACCTGTATCGTAAAGACAATAAATTATCGTTTATTAATATTAAATGATATGTATCGTAACTTCAGAAATATACCCAAACGCGATTGTAAATTGTCAAAAAAACGCAGGAACGTAATTTAAACGGAAAAAAAACGCGCGAAAGATTAAAACACATGTAATTTAAACACAGCAAAAGCGCGCGAAAGATTTAAACACGAATGTAAATCAACACAAAAAACGCGGGAACGTAATTTAAACACAAAAAAAACGCGCGAAGGATTAAAACGCACATGTAAACAAACAAAAAAAGCGCGGGAACCAAACCACAATAAGAAAATACTCGCCAGCCAACACAATGAGACACACTTGTGGAACCAGCCAGTCAGCCAGTCACCCGGTCAGCTATCCAGTCAGGCAAGTAACCAGTCAGTCACACAGTTACCCAGTCAGTCGGTTTACCAGCCAGCCACCCGGTCAGCTATCCAGTCAGGCAAGTAACCAGTCAGTCACACAGTTACCCAGTCAGTCGGTTTACCAGCCAGCCACCCGAATACCCAGCCATTTTATCAGCCAGTTACCCAGTCAGTTTACCAGCCAGCCACCCAGATACCCAGCCATTTTATCAGCCAGTTACCCAGTCACCCAGCCAGCCACCCAGATACCCAGCCATTTTATCAGCCAGTCACCCAGCCAGTCAGCCAGTCACACCGTCCTGTCGTTAAGTTCCAACAGTGACAGTCAAGTTGGTCCTTCAAGTGGATCCCATCATTACCTCAAGTGCCGGTTGTTACCCATTCAAGTATGACTTCTTTCCCAGCGCTGTGTGAGTCAGAGGTTGAGTTTACGAGGACCAGCTAGCATCGAGGGTGACCAAGACTCTTTAGGAACAGTTTACGAGGACCAGCTAGCATCGAGGGTGACCAAGACTCTTTAGGAACAGTTTACGAGGACCAGCTAGCATCGAGGGTGACCAAGACTCTTTAGGAACAGTTCACGAGGACCAGCTAGCATCGAGGGTGACCAAGACTCTTTAGGAACAGTTTACGAGGACCAGCTAGCATCGAGGGGTGACCAAGACTCTTTAGGAACAGTTTCACGAGGACCAGCTAGCATCGAGGGTGACCAAGACTCTTTAGGAACAGTTTACGAGGGACAGCTAGCATCGAGAGTGACCAAGACTCTTTAGGAACGTTTACGAGGACCAGCTAGCATCGAGGGTGACCAAGACTCTTTAGGAACAGTTTACGAGGACCAGCTAGCATCGAGGGTGACCAAGACTCTTTGGGAACAGTTCACGAGGACCAGCTAGCATCGAGGTGACCAAAGACTCTTTAGGAACAGTTCACGAGGACCAGCTAGCATCGGGGTGACCAAGACTCTTTAGGAACGTTCTGAGGACCAGCTAGCATCGAGGTGACCAAGGCTCTTTAGGAACAGTTTACGAGGACCAGCTATCATCGAGGGTGACCAAGACTCTTTAGGAACAGATAGATAAATAAACAGATAGATGAATAAGTAGGTACTGTGTGTAGAGAGAGAGAGAGGCCCTCAACCTACCTATTTTAGCTCACCTGGTGCCCTGGGGGGGTGAAACCACCTGTACCCGCATGTTTGAGGAGAAGCACATGTCTCTCCCTCCCTGTCTCTCATTCTCTCTCTCTCTCTCTCCTCACTCCTCTCTCTCCTCTCCTCTCCCTCTCTCTCTCTCTCTCTCTGCGTTTGCTTCTGTAGTCTGTCTTAAAGTATTAGGATCAGGTCAGAGGTCACTGTGAGAGAGAGAGAGAAAAGAGAGAGAGGTTTCAACACCTGTACCCGCATGTTTCTTGAGGGAGGGAGGGAGGGAGGGAGGGAGGTTTACCTCACCTGCCCGAGTCATCATCACAAGTCGCTCTTCAACAGGGGCATCACCTGTCCCGTGTGTGTGTGTGTGTGTGTGTGTGTGTGTGTGTGTGTGTACCCTTATTCACCCCTTAACTTACCCCTACAATACCTCCCTCTTATAACACCCCCTACAATACCTCCCCTTATAACACCCCCTTACAATACCTCCCCCCTTATAACACCCCTTACAATACCTCCCCACATACAATACCTCTTCCTTATAACATCCCTACAACACCTCCCCTATAACCTACAAACCTATAACACCCCTTACAATACCCTCCCCCCTCATAATACCTCCCATACTTATCACTTTTAATACTCCTACATACCTCCCTTAAAACACCCTTACAATACCTCCCCTTATAACACCCCTTACAAACCTCCCTTATAACACCCCTTTACAATACCTCCCCCTTATAACACCCCATACAATACCTCCCCTTATAACACCCCTTACAATACCTCCACATATAACACCCCTTACAATACCTCCATATAAACACCCCTACAATACCTCCCCCCCTACAACCTTATAATACCCCTTACAATACCTCCCCCTTATAACACCCCTTACAATACCTCCCCTTACAATACCTCCCCCATAACACCCCTTACAATACCTCCCCTTATAACACCTTAATCCTCCCCTTAAACACCCTCAACCCTCCTTACCTTTATACAATACCTCATATAACACCCTTACAATACCTCCCTTAACACCCCTTACAATGCCTCCCCTTATAACACCCCTTACAATACCTCCCTTATAACTTATCACAATACCTCCCCTTATAACACCCCTTACAATACCTCCCCCTTATAACACCCTTACAATACCTCCCTTATAACACCCCATACAATACCTCCCTTATAACACCCCCTTACAATACCTCCCCTTATAACACCCCTTACAATACCTCCCTTACTGCCTTACAATACCTCCCTTATAACACCCCTTACACTACCTCCCCTTAAAACACCCCTTACAATACCTCCCCCATACACTTCCCCCTTACAATACCTCCCCTTATAACACCCCCTTACAATACCTCCCCTTAAACACCCCTTACAATACCTCCCCTTATAACACCCCCTTAACACACCCTTCCCTCACACACAGCCTTGCAACAGCACAACAAAGGGTGGACAATATTAATGAATCGTGCAACATGAGGAGGAGTACTCTCTCTCTCTCTCTCTCTCTCTCTCTCTCTCTCTCTCTCTCTCTCTCTCTCTCCAATACAGTCAATAAACACAACCCCCCTACCCCTCTATGGTCCTCAGGGTCCAGTAGTGGTCCAGTGGTGATTTATGGGACCCTACACCAACAGGAGGTCGTAGGAGAACAGCAGGAGACCACAGGGAGAACTATTGGAGACATTGAAGGTGATTTAAGATATGTTT
>NW_024757463.1:1456282-1493782 GCF_018991925.1 Homarus americanus | reverse complement strand
AGAATTTCCGTCACTTTAAATTAAATAACAAAATCTTACCTAAAATCACCTTAAAACAACTACACCTTTAATCCAATTGTTTATCATAAGTATAGTTACCTTAAAATCCCCCCAAAATTACCTTTATTGATAATTCACTTAAAATACTTAAAAATTACCTAAAAACACTTACCTTAAAAACTCAGGATAACATCTTTAACAATTATTCACACCTTACCTTAAATAAATTACCTTAACGATGATTAATTAACCTGGAATACCTTAAAAAGACCTAAAAGAGAAGTAATTTACCTAAAACAGTTTAAAGGGGTTACTTAAAGAGAATAATCACAATAATAAGAATTTCAGACGAGAGAAGCAATTGAGAGGAAGAAAGACACAAGTCAACACTCACTTTCTTGGCCTGACAGAACTCCTTGCTCACGACCTCAGCTGTGCAGTACATCTTATGGGGCGTCTCTGTAAATAAGACGTGTAAATGACTGTAAATATGGGGTAAATAATTGTAAATATAGTGTAAATGACTATAAATATGGTGTAAATAGGAAAAAAGAAACTAAATATGGCGAACATGTCTGTAAATGTGGTGAAAATTACGATAAATATTGCGTAAATAACCGTAGACATGGTGTAAATGTCTGTAAATATCGTGTAAATGTAGAGAAAATTTGTATTAAATAAAAAGTGACGATCAAACCTAAACATATCAACAAATGAGTCAAATATATAAATGAAATAATAACAAGTCAAATCCATAAGTGAAACAAAACAAGTGACAATCAAATGTAAACATAAACCAAATGACAGTCACATATATAAATGAAATAAAAACAAGTGACAGTCAAATGTATAAATGAAATAAAAAAAAAACAAGTGAAATTCGAAAATGTAAGCATAAATACGGTCAGACGGGAAACAAAGGGGCCATTCATCTTCCAACCACACACACACACACACACACGGGACCATTATGTATTTTAGGCGCCATTTTATCACGTTTTAAATCACCTGGTTACATTATCAGTTGCTAAAACACCATAAAAAACAATAAAACACCAGGAGGGAGGGGGAAGAGAGGGAGGGAGGGAGGGAGGAGAGAGGGAGGGGGAAGAGAGGGAGGGAATGGTGGAGAGAGGGAGAGAGAGAGAGAGAGAGCAGTAACAACTATCAAAAACAACAAAAACATTTACAAACAAACAAACCAAACAAACACATTTTAAAACCAAACAAAACAAAACCAACCATTAAACAAACACCTTTCAGATAAACACACAGACGGGCATATGATTGAGTATGACTGAGCATGAACGAAATAAACTACAAAATACAGATGTAGTGTGGAACGCTACTAGAATGACTGCTTGTAGTGTATGAATGTATATATGAACAGACTATCCGATGGAGGTGTTATAATCATACAAGATCGATGAAATATACACAATACTGACTCACTTTGAGGCCAAGGTATGTGTATGAATCAAATGGAGGAAGTGGAGGTGTGGATTCCCTTCAAGTAGGACTCGATAGTGGAGGTGGTGGTCATCCCATACCAGAAGGACGTTTCCCGGCCCGGGCATGAATGGACGCTATTTTTCCCCTCGCTCGACGAGGGACGCGGCGCCCGCGGTTCGTTGGTCAGAGGTTAAATAGCAAAAAGGTTGATTACGCAGTTGAACGGAGGGAATTGATTGCTATGTATACAGTAATTATACACTATGTAAATTTATGCATATTCTATACTATATACAGTCATATATATACACCACACACACCCACAGACTATATAAACCCCTACACACACACACACAACCCTACCCACCACACACAACCCACCCCACACACACACTCACCTTAATGCACCACACACAACCCACCCCCACACACACACCCACCTCTACCCACACACACATTCCCCCACTCCACCACACACACAACCCTACCCACCACACACACACCCACCCCCAACACCCCCCAAAACCCACCAACAAACCCACCAATTTATCCCTCAACTCTTGGTTTTCCTGCTGAAGTTTCCTGACATCTTCGTTGGCGCTCAGCGAACCGGACGGGGAAACTGCCGAAGCTCCGGACTCTGTAAACGACATGCTCAAGTCGGTCGGTCGTTCTGGCGTGACGACGAAACTGAGGCGTTTGACCCGGAGAACCTCACCCTCTAGGCGTGTTATATCCTTCTGGAGTATCTCGCAACGTTCCTGTGTGGTGGTAATGAGAGACGGTAGTGATAGTGGTAGTTGTGGTGATAGTGGTGGTGGTGGAAGTGATGATGTTAATATTGTCATTATTTTTCACTTTTAATCTGGATTTTCTGGTTAAATAGACAGACAGATAGACAGACAGACAGACAGACAAACAGACAGATAGACAGACAGACAGACATTTACTGTACAGGTTCTTACACCACGTCCTCCTTACCCCCTTAAACCAGGACTCAAAATATATAAATGAAAGATAAACAACCCCCCCCACCCCCTCCCTAGAGTAGTTAGCGTACCTTAAGCGCCTCGTTCTCGGAGACCAGGGCACTCATGAGGTGGTCGGTGGAGCCCGTGGCCGCGTTGTGCATCAGTCTCCGCAATTTCTCCGTCTCGTCCGTGAGGAGTTCGACTCTAAGCCGGAGATCTTCGATTACTCTCTCTTTATCCTGGGAGACCGACTTGATGGCGTCGTTAAATACAATCTGCGAAAAAGAGACGGTTGTTTGGGGTTTATTTAATGCGCGTACATACAAAAATACACACACCTGCATCTACACACACATACACAGATGACATACATGCAGTGAAAATACAACATACATACACACATACATACATACATACACTCTCTCTCTCTTAACTACAATTCTTCTTTACATTCTTCCATCCACCCATCCATTCCTCTATCCATCCATCTATCCACCTCACCAGTTTGTCTCAATCCATCATCCATCTATCCAATTCTCCATCACCTACCAATCTTCCTAACCCTCTATCCCACCCACCTATCCATCTATCCGTCTCACCTGCTTCTCTGCTTCAATCCACCGCCTCTCACCCACCTATCCACCTATCCGTCTCACCTGCTTCTCCGCTTCAATCCGCCGCCTCTCACCCACCTATCCACCTATCCATCTCACCTGCTTCTCCGCTTCAATCCGCCGCCTCTCGTCTTTCCTCATAGTCTCGTGTTTCTGAAGTTCGTCTCTCCTCACTTGGCCAAACTGTTCCTGGAGGCCGATCTTCGTCTCCTCAATGGCCACTTCCTTCTCCTTCAATAGTTCCTCCCTCAGTCTGGCCAGGGCCGCCTCGTGTGCCCCCATGTCCAGGAAATCGCCGCGCTGTGACGGGGTTCAGGTCAGGTGAGGTGGGGTTAGTTTGGGGTTACATTGGAGTTTATATACCCTATTTCTAACCTAACTTAATGCTAACCTAACCTATCCTAACTTACCCTAACATTAACTAACCTAACCTAATGCTATTCTACCTTAACCTAATCTAGTGTAATGCTAAATTAACCTAACTTAGTGTAATGCTAAACTACCCTAATCTTACTTTACGAGAAGATTAATCAATTTAATACTAACCTAACCTATTTTAACACTAACCTAACCTATTTTAACACTAACCTAACCTATTTTAACACTAACCTAACCAAACAAAAGCAAAGAATAATCATTAAATTAAGAAAAGATACAACTAAGAACGGATCAAAATGAACTTATTTCACTGAACGACTAAATTAAATCGATTAACAAACTCTGACTCAAATTTCTCGAGGGAAGTCTCCGAGGGCGACCTATTCCACGTGCCTTAAAACAGAACAATAAGCAAACTCTACCTCAAATTTCTCGAGGGAAGTCTCCGAGGGCGACTTATCCATACTGGCTGTAGTCATCATCCTAAACCTCGACCTCAGGCCCTCCAACTCCATCTTGTACTGCTGGCGGACATGTTCCACGTTGGAGTCTCTCTCGTCTCTCCACCGCGTCTCCTGCGTTGAGATAAACCGTCGTTGTTTACAAGTGCGGTCGTTATGTACCTCTCGACGCCTTAACTATGGGGTCGACAGTTTTGATGGTAAGCAATAGATGATTTTATTCGGCTCAGAGGTGACACCGTTAAGTTAGGTTAGGAAACATTAATTCGGTTAGGTTAGCTTGGGTTAGGTTAGGGAAGCTTTGGTTAGGTTAGATTAGGTTAAGTTAGCTTGAGTTAGGTTAGATTAGGTTAAGTTAGCTTGAGTTAGGTTAGGTTAGATTAGGTTAAATTAGCATGAGTTAGGTTAGATTAGGTTAAGTTAGCTTGGGTTAGGTTAAGTTAGCTTGGGTTAGGTTAGCTTACACATAATATAACCACCCTAAATAACCCCCCCCCCCAACAACAACAAAAACAACTCACAATCTCCGCAACCTTGTCCGCGATCTCCGTTCTCTTCTCCTGTTCCCACTGATGTTTACACTGTGCGTAATGGGCGGCGTGTTTCTCCGTCAGGTCTTTGTGCTGTTGGTCGACCACCTCCCGCCACTCTACCACCAGCTTTGTCCGCACCTCCTCGCAGGCGGCTTGTATTGCCTCTTCCTTCTCCTTCAAAAGCCTGTTGTGGGGTAATGATGTTGTGATGCCCTTTTGTTTTAGGGGGATTATTCTATTTGACTATCCATCTATCCAACTACTATCTATCTATCAAACAAACTATTCTTCCACCCCTCAAGACACTTACCTACTAACGTGCGCCTGGTGTTCGTTGATCAGCTGTTCCCTTAGACTCTCGAGGGCATTCTTCTCTCTCTCGCTAAAACTCACTTCGAGGATCTTCACTATCTTGTCCTTCTCCTCCTGGATGTGAGCGGCGAAGCGTTCCTTGAAGTTGTTCTCCAGGTCGCTGCGTTCCCTTTCTGCGCACTGGAGGGTTTCTTCGAGGCTTTTCAGTTTCTGTATGGGGGTATAGAGGAGGAGGAGGAGGGAGGGTTAGTGTGTGTTTTAAGATTGACTCTCTCTCTCTCTCTCTCTCTCTCTCTCTCTCTCTCTCTCTCTCTCTCTCTCTCTCTCTCTCTCTCTCTCTCTCTCTCTCTCTCTCTCTCTCACCCTCAAGGACAAGCTAGACTCTCACCTGCGTCAGAACGATAATTTCCTCCTGTCGGCTCGAGTCGTCCTCTTGCCAGCGCTCCTTCAGGTTAACCATCTCAAGTTCGTGCTCCAAGGTCAAGCGTTTAACGGCCTCGACCTTCTCCTCGATCAACAGGCGTTTGGCTTCCTCGAATTCCACCGTCGTTTGCTGCCAAGGGAAAGAAAGACGTTATTAATGAACTATATAGAGATCAAAGTCCATTATATCAAGGGTCCATTATATGTAAAACCTCCATCTAATGAACTATATAGAGATGAAAGTCCATTATATCAAGGGTCCATTATATGTAAAACCTCCATCTAATGAACTATATAGAGATGAAAGTCCATTATATTCAGGGTCCATTATATGTAAAACCTCCATCTAATGAACTATATAGAGATGAAAGTCCATTATATCAAGGGTCCATTATAGTAAAACCCATCTAATGAACTATATAGAGATGAAAGTCCATTATATCAAGGGTCCATTATATGTAAAACCTCCATCTAATGAACTATATAGAGATGAAAGTCCATTATATTAGGTCCATTATATGTAAAACCTCCATCTAATGAACTATATAGAGATGAAAGTCCATTATATTACTGTTATCATTTACTCTGAATCAATATTTTTCTGCTAAAGTATAAACTGTTTCAATATATCAGGTTAGGTCAGGTTAGGTCAGGCCACACACCTGCAGGGTCTCCTGATGGCGGTGCAATTGTTCCTGATACATCTCAATCTCCCGCTGGGCGTCGTTCAGCTTGTGTGACTGCAGGTCCACCGTTCCCCTCAGTTGTTCCTGGAGGCGGTCCTGGTCAGCCTGGCCAGCATCGCCACTTATCAGTGCGCCTGCTCGGCCGATGTCTGCACCTGGATCTGTTTAATTGATAACGTCTTTTGAGTTGTGTGATGATTGCTAGGTGCTAAGAACATAAGGACTCTGCAATAGGCCGGTTGGTCAGTGCATGGCAGCTCCTGTCGAGAGTTACTACCACTCTCTATCATCCATGAATCTATCCAGCCTCCTTTTGAAACTTTCCAGCACTTACTACAAAGTTGCTAAGCTTGTTCCACTCGTCCACCACCCTATTTGTGAACCAGTTTCTTCCTATCTCACTCCTAAACCTAAACTTATCCAACTTGAACCGTTGTTCGAGTCCTATCCTGCTTGATATTATAAGAACTTTATCTATATCCCTTTATTGATTCCTTCCCCAAAACTTCATCATATCTCCCTCCTTTCTAGAATGTGTGATGATTAGACACCCCCAATCCCCTAATCATTTAACTGACTAACCTTCCCAAAGTTCTTCTATTCTTACTCATTAATACTTCTCAGTTATCTATAAAACTCACTAACTATATATTGCTATCTGAGACTAGATACGAGATGATTTGCAATTTTAGTCTTTATGGATCAGCTGAAGAATAGCCCCCTAGTGCTTACCTGGGGGAGATAATCTTCAGGTGAGCACTCAGGGGAAATAATCTTCAGGTAATTTATAAAAGCTAAAATTACAAACCACCTCGTTCAGGGTCTCGACTAAATCGTAAACACAAACTGGACGGACAAATCACGGTGAGAAACGTCCGATAACATCACAGTAACTAATGAGATGGGAGCCAACGTACACACCTGAAGCAAAACGTCCAAGATTCTCGACGAAAGTTCCGATATGTAGTTTACGTACGTCTCTCCCTCGTCGCGGACCTGGAAGTAAACGTGATGAGTTAGGTGAGAATTAGGTGGGGTTAGGTTAGGTTAGGTGTTCTGCGTCGTAAAGCTTCAGATCGTGTGAACATTGTTTATTATCTTCCATTGTTTGTTTAGTGAAGTCTAATATTAACCTAATGAGTTAATCTAGCATAAAGTAATCTAACCTAACAAGACAGAGGGACAGAGATACAGACAGAAAGAGCGTGTAAGCAACCCCCCCCAAGACAACGTACCTTCCCCCGTAAGGACGCCAACTCCGACTTAAGACTGAGCACTTCATCTTGGCACTGTAGGGAGGCGAGGGCACTGAGGCGTTGCTGTAGCTGGTCCACTTCTTCCTTGGCTTGTGTCAGGTCGGTCTGGAGGAATAGATCATCGCTTAAAATGGAAAAGTCTAATCATGGGGTCAACTTGTTATGTGAATCGCTAAAGTTCGAAAGCGTCTCATTATGTTATCGACGTTAATTACAGTATTTGTGATGGTTAGGAATATAACCAATTATGGGGTCAACTTGTTATGTGAATACGCTAAAGTTCGAAAGCGTCTCATTATATTATCGGCGTTAATTACATTATTTGTGATGGTTAGGAATATAACCAATCATGGGGTCAACTTGTTATGTGAATCGCTAAAGTTCGAAAGCGTCTCATTATGTTATCGACGTTAATTACAGTATTTGTGATGGTTAGGAATATAACCAATTATGGGGTCAACTTGTTATGTGAATCGCTAAAGTTCGAAAGCGTCTCATTATGTTATCGGCGTTAATTACAGTATTTGTGATGGTTAGGAATATAACCAATTATGGGGTCAACTTGTTATATGAATCGCTAAAGTTCGAAAGCGTCTCATTATATTATTAACGTTAATTACATTATTTGTGATGCTTAGGAATATAACCAATTATGGGGTCAACTTGTTATAAGAATTGTTAAACATCAAAAGCCTTTTCTAATGATATTCTCTTTAACTGTTTGTTGAATTAAGGTATTTACACCAAACCATCGAATTTATTAACAAAATCCCAGAAGCCAATTTGTTTTTTTTAGTTATGAATGAGATGTATAACTACCCCACACTAACCTACCTCAGGGAAAGGAACAAGGTGCATTAATATACACCACAGTGTGACCTAACTACCCCAGTGTGACCTAACTACCCTAGTGTGACCTAACTACTAACCTACCCCACAGAGCAACAAACTAACCAAGACACGTTTACACTCACCTGGAGGTTCAATATGGCCGAGTTCTTATCCTCTAGTTGTTGCTGTAGTTCGGCGGTGATGACGTGGTGAGTCTTGACCATGGGGGGCGGGTGTCTGGAGCACGATGCCGCCGTCCCGCCGCTCTCCGTGTAGCTAGAGGGCATCGACTCATCAATGTAGTATTCGGCGGTGACAAACTCCTGGGATGTGAGCATAGACTCGGGGCTGATCGCAGGGTCTTGGGGGGACGCCGGTGACGCTACGTTTCCCCGCGTGGCTACAGTGCCCGGCCTATTAAAGGGGAGAAGGACGCCCGCGACCTCCAAGCTAGTTCATTCATTACCGACTGTGCTTCTCTCGCTCTCTCTCTCTCTCTCTTTCTCACTTCCTCTATCTATGTCTCTCTCTTATCTATGTCTCCCTCTATCTTTCTTTATATCGTCTCACAAAACTCAAAGATCAAACTACTTAATTACCCGAACGCTAATAACCCCACAAGTCACCACCATCGCCACGAAACAAACAAGAAATATTTTGACCCCAAGGCTATTAGTCCAGCTTGGGGTCTGTGTGGCTAAGGCTCCGTAAACAACAAATCTTTAGGACGTGACGAGGGGAAAGTCAGGCACTGCACTCGATAAACCTTCACTTAACCGACAGTGAAATCGCGCACCCAATTATAAACTCAAATCGTGTAGGCAATTTAATATTTAAGTCGTAGAATTAGTTACTGTGGGGTGGCGGCCTCAGAGACTCAAAATCTAACTTCATTTGTTGTTCTTTAACCTCTCGAACAAGTGACGATATTATGCTGTTATTATTTTGATTGGCCGAACGATGGTTAATATCTATCATAACTAAGACGGTGTTATTATTGTGTCGTTCACCAGTTTAATAGGTGATTGGACGGTTGTTATTTAAGACCTACACTAACATGACCCAATGTAACGTGATCTTTACCTAACCTAACCAAATCTAACCTAACATGACTTAACCTAACATAACCTGACATAACCAAATGTAACCTAACATAACCTGACCCGACCTAACCTGACATATTGATAGGGTCACACAGTATAGCACTGTTCCCACTTAACCTAAGAACCTGACCCCTGAGAGACAAACTCTAAACCACCAACACCTTGTTTAAGGCTAAAGTGTCGACGCTCGGACCTCCAGACAGACAAACAAACTGACCAATACCGTCCACCGCCTACGACACGACAAAAATGGCAAAAATAAATCGTACGGTTAAAAATTCACCCTATCGCACTGGGGGTATCTATGTTTGAGGAGGATGGTTGTTCTCTGTGAGGGAGATTGGGGGCTGTCTCGAGGCATCTCATCAGACCTGAAGTCCTCTACCTAACCTGGGGGGCGTTGGTATACCACGACTTGATTGAGTCGGCGCGCCATACGGTTATATGGCTGTTAAGTGTGGTGGTGAGGGGTGGAGAGAGAGAGAGAGAGAGGGAGGAGAGAGAGAGAGGACCATGGGGGGGGGAGGGAGGGGGGGAAGAAGAAGGAGGAGGAGGAGGGAACGATAACAACAACTAAAGGAAAGTAGCGGTACTTGTCTTCTTAATTCTCTCTGTTAGGTTAGGTTAGGTCTGGATAGGTTAGGTGAGGTTAGGTTAGGTTAGGTTAGGTTAGGTTAGGTTAGGTTAGGTTAGGTTAGGTTAGGTTAGGTTAGGTTAGGTTAGGTTAGGTTAGGTTAGGTCTGGATAGGTTAGGTTAGATCAGGTCAGGTCAGGTCTGGTATATTAATCCCTAACTGACAAGGGATAATAAAAATAAATAAAATATTTAGCCATTGACCAAAATTCTCATAAATAATCCTCAGAAAAATATAAAAACATCAACATCGAAACATCAATAAATTACCACAATAAATCACTAAATTACCACAATAAATCACTAAATTACCACAATAACATCAATAACAACATCCTATTATCTAGGTGAGGAAAGAAAATAACTGAAGAAATTATTGAATATTACGTTATATTTCTGACTGATGTTGATAAGATAGTTTGAGTAACGAGACGTGTTTATGGAGCAATAAGGTACAGTACTCAACCTCATCATCTTTCCTCGACGGTCAAAACAACGTGAAACGTCTATTTAACGGACATATAGAGAGGAAGGTTCATTATATCGAGGTTCCGTTAGGCATGAAACCTCGAAGTAATGAACCGTATAGAGGAAAGTCCGTTATATCGAGGTTCCGTTAGTTTAAATAAATAAAGTCCATTATACAGAGGTCTTACCATATCAACACACACACACAGACAGAGACAGACAGACAGACAGACAGACAGACAGACAGACAGACAGACACACACACACACACAGACAGACAGACACACACACAGACAGACAGAGACAGACAGACAGAGACAGACAGACAGACAGACAGACAGATAGACAGACAGACAGACACACACACACACAGACAGACATACACACACAGACAGAGGCAGACAGACAGACACAGACAGAGACAGACAGAAAGACACAGACACACACACACACGCACACACACATAAACGCACCTGAGTTCCTCCTGGACCGCCCCCCCCACAGGAGACGTTGACCCAGTGCCCCCGTCGAGCTTGATGTGTTTAGAGTCGTTAACCTGAGTCGAGAAATGTTGTTTTGTCTTCATGGATCCTCGGCTGTTGTCTGGCATCACCTATAGGGGGGGGAGTAGGTCATTGTTATAGGTGATAGTTTGGTTAGGTTAGGTTTTATATACAGTATACATATATTTCATTGTATAGTATATATATTTTTAAAGAGTTCTTTCCTCTTATGATGCAGTGTGACCCTAACCTAACCCAACCCAGCCTAACCTGACCAAATATTGACAAAACGGCAGAATCTCGTCACACCGGAGACTTACCTCCATGGGGGAGAAAGTGCCGTCACTGCCGCCACTACACCCGACCTTCTCAAACTCCTCCGTGTCCGTCTCTGACTCGTGGTGTTCCCTGGGGGTTATAAACGTCAACAATGATAACTTAAGTAATTTACGGCAAAACTTCTGTTTAATGAACTATATTGAGGGTCCGTTAAATGTGAAACCATCATATAATGAACTATTTGCATATGAAAGTTTGTTATATTGAGGTTCCGTTTGATATGAAACCGTCATCTAACAAATTACAGTAAATGGAGAGAGAAGTTCCTTATAAAGAGGTTTCGAAGCTGTTACACCAATAAACACCAAAAGATCGAAGACTTTTATTTATAGCTCCACAGATAGTCTACTAACACCTTGTGTATGGGGTCACCTCTGAGCTGAATAAAATCATGTTGTTAATATTAAAAGTGTCGTCCCTGTAGTGAAGGTGTTAGTGGTGATAGTCTACTAACACCTGGTGTATGGGGTCACCTCTGAGCTGAATAAAATCATGTTGTTAATATTAAAAGTGTCGTCCCTGTAGTGGAGGTGTTAGTGACGCACCTCGTGAGGGACAACGGCCGTAGTTGTTGACCTCTGTGGTTGCCGTCTCTGTCTGGAGTGTTGCGGGGGGTGACGGAGGCCGCTGTGGTCACCGCTGATGTGTACATGTCTCCGCTTCCTTCCTTTAAAAACACCTCGCTACTCCTGCAGGACGGATAGATAGACACTGTGCTTACATAGATACAAAGATATTATCATCATTATTATTATTATTATTATTATTATCATTATTATTATCATTATTATTATCATTATTATTATTATTATTATTATTATCATCATTCTTATCATCTTAGACATTTGGTAAACGATACAAACACAGAGGGAGAGGAGGGGTGAGGAGAGGGGGGGTGAGGGGAGAGGGGGGGTGAGACAGACCTAGGACTGTGGGTGTTGGAGGTATGTGACTGTAGCGCCACCTGGAGGAGAGGAGGGATGGAGATCACTTCCCCCACCACCAACATGGACGCCAACTCTGGTAATATCGCCCGTAACTGTTCTATGTTCTCCTCTGTTAGCTGTTGTAGAGAGAGAGACGGATTATTTAGTGCTCTAACCTAACCTAACCTAATCTAACCTAAATTAACCTAACCTGATCAAACTTAATCAAACCAAACCTAACCTAACCTCTTCCAATTTAACCTGACCTCTAACTCAACCTAAATTAACCTAACCTGATCAAACTTAATCAAACCAAACCTAACCTAACCTCTTCCAATTTAACCTGACCTCTAACTCAACCTAAATTAACCTAACCTGATCAAACTTAATCAAACCAAACCTAACCTAACCTCTTCCAATTTAACCTGACCTCTAACTCAACCTAAATTAACCTAACCTGATCAAACTTAATCAAACCAAACCTAACCTAACCTCTTCCAATTTAACCTGACCTCTAACTCAACCTAAATTAACCTAACCTGATCAAACTTAATCAAACCAAACTTAATCTAACCCCCAGAAGAAAAATTTAGTCGGTAGAATTCTCGACACTTCACCAATAGGACAAAGAATCATTCCCGGGTCAAGTCAGGGTCAACGGGCTGTTAAATTCAACGACCCCTAATCATACCCTCCCCCTCCCCCCCAACCCAAAACAGACAAGAGGGCCGTACGTTTGGTAGTGTATCGTCGAATGTATCCGGCGGCTGAGTGGCGAAATCCGGCGGGAGGTCATCCATGCCAGGGAAGAGACTGGCTAGGAAGTGCGACGAGAACTGGTGGATGAAATGTCGTCTGGTCGTTACCTCCCGCTGCCACACGTCACTGCTCTCTGTGCTTAGTGCCGTCGCCCACTGGTGTACACAAACAAAACATTATTACCTTAGGGTCTGGTTAGGTTTGGTTAGCATTGTGTTAGGGATAGGTTAGGATGTTGTTAGGATAGTGTTAAGTTGGGTTAGGATACTGTCAGGATAGTGTCAGGTTAGGTTTGGATAGTATTGTGTTAGGGATAGGTTAGGATGTTGATAGGATAGTGTTGTTGGGTTAGATACTGTCAGGATAGGTGTCTGGTTAGGTTTGGTTAGCATTGTGTTAGGGATAGGTTAGGATGTTGTTAGAATAGTGTTAAGTTGGGTTAGGATACTGTCAGGATAGTGTCAGGTTAGGTTTGGATAGGTTTGGTTAGGTTAGTGTTGGTTAATACAGGTATACAGATATACATAAATTCATATATACATACATAGATCAATAAATATACAGACAGACAGACAAACAGACAGACAGCAATCACTCCACTCACCAAACAATACACAAAAACAATAAACAAATAAACGAACAACGACCCTAAGAGTGACCCCCCCCCCCCGCCCCGCCCCCTTACCTACCTGAACGAAAGACTTGGAGAATGTGTGTCTGCGTGCGACCTCGGTGATGGCGCTGACGTAAACACGAGGTGCTCGGTGGATCTGTTCGATGACCTGGAGAAGCCCCGTGACTCTGCGGACGTTCTCGTGATGCATAGTGAGTTTGTTGTCGAGTTCGTACAGCTTTTTCTCTATGTACATTATCCACCTGTGGTATAATGTAGAGTGTGAGGTGTTACATAACAGTGCTGTAACATCAAGTACATCAAGGTGTTACATAATGACCTGTAACATCAAGTACATCAAGGTGTTACATAATGACCTATAACATCAAGTACATCAAGGTGTTACATAATAGTGCTGTAACATCAAGTACATCAAGGTGTTACATAATGACCTGTAACATCAAGTACATCAAGGTGTTACATAATGACCTGTAACATCAAGTACATCAAGGTGTTACATAATAGTGCTGTAACATCAAGTACATCAAGGTGTTACATAATGACCTGTAACATCAAGTACATCAAGGTGTTACATAATGACCTGTAACATCGGGTACATCAAGGTGTTACATAATGACCTGTAACATCAAGTACATCAAGGTGTTACATAATGACCTGTAAATATCAAGTACATCAAGGTGTTACATAATGACCTGTAACATCAAGTACATCAAGGTGTTACATAATAGTGCTGTAACATCAAGTACATCAAGGCAGGTGTTTACATAATGACCTGTAACATCAAGTACATCAAGGTGTTATGATAACGACCTTGTAACATCAAGTACATCAAGGTGTTACATTAACAGTGTTGTAACATCAAGTACATCAAGGTGTTACATAATAGTGCTGCAACATCAAGTACATCAAGGTGTTACATAATGACCTGTAACATCAAGTACATCAAGGTGTGTTACATAATGATCTGTAACAAGTACATCAAGGTGTTACATAATAGTGCTGTAACATCAAGTACATCAAGGTGTTACATAATGACTAAAATATCAAGTACATCAAGGTGTTACATAATGACCTGTAACATCAAGTACATCAAGGTGTTAAGCATAATAGTGCTGTAAATATCAAGTACATCAAGGTGTTAAGCATAATGACCTGCAACATCAAGCAATACATCAAGGTGTTACATAACACCCGTAACATCAAGTACATCAAGGTGTTAAGCATACAAAGTTGCAACATCAAGTACATCAAGGTGTTACATAATAGTGCTGTAACATCAAGTACATCAAGGTGTTACATAATGACCTGTAACATCAAGTACATCAAGGTGTTACATAATGACCTGTAACATCAAGTACATCAAGGTGTTACATAATAGTGCTGTAACATCAAGTACATCAAGGTGTTACATAATGACCTGTAACATCAAGTACATCAAGGTGTTACATAATGACCTGTAACATCAAGTACATCAAGGTGTTACATAATGACCTGTAACATAACATAATCAGAAGCATTACAGGACCCTAATACAAATAAAACACCAATGCTGTAATAGATTAGAGCGTCAAAAATACAAGC
The DNA here is from genome assembly GCF_018991925.1 of Homarus americanus. Lineage (NCBI taxonomy): Eukaryota > Metazoa > Arthropoda > Malacostraca > Decapoda > Nephropidae > Homarus > Homarus americanus. Next base: position 1,478,918 of record NW_024757463.1, on the reverse strand, counting down.
CGTCTCGTTCAACAGTTAACCGTAAGAATTTTTAACCGACGGCGTTTAAATGTTCATTATGGCTTTCATTACAGATTTTTTGCTGTTTACTTAAAAGATGTCAAAGTGTTTACATAAAACACATCAAAATGTTTACATAAAAGGAGTCAAACAGTTTACACAAAAGATGTGAAACAGTTTACACAGAAGACATCAAACTGTTTACATAAAGACATCTTACCGTTTATCGAACACATTAAAAAGACGTCTTATCGTTTCCACACAAGTCGTACTCACTTTAATCTGACGTGCAGGTTTTCCGAGAGTTCTTCCTTGGCTTTTATGCATCGTCGTTTGATGTCTTGTACCTGCGGACAAAAATGACGCCTTCAGCACATAGATCCAGGAATAAATCATCAAATAAATGCTCTATATTATTCGAAGGGGTAAAGATAAATGCTAGAGCAGACTGAAGAATTATTCATCTTCAAAATTTTCTATAGAAGTTAAAGGAAAAAAAAATCAATGGTTAAAGACACAAATCGAAGAACAATAATGCGCACACACACACACCCCCAAGGTAAGAGAACAACAAAGTCACGTACCCTCTGATGGTTCTTGAGCATGTGCATGAGGTTCTTCCTATGGGACGTACAGAGGTCGGGGAAGATCGACGGATCGTTTACCTTCCCCGCACGATTCTGGTTCTGGATCAACGCCTAAGTCACGAGGAGGAGAAGTAACGATGAGTGTTTACAATAAGGTACCATCATACACTATAAACACACCTTAAAACACTATAAAACACACCATCACACACCATAAAACACCATCACACACTCTAATCCACCATCACCACATCCTCCACACACACACACACACACACACACACACACACACACACACACACACACACACACACACACACACACACACACACACACACACACACTCTCCCTCCACACACACACACACACACCCTTAAGCTCCCCACGTCAACAAACCTGAGCAAAATTGTTCTGTTCCTGGACGATCTTGTTGGCCTCGTGCATCAGTTGTTCGAGCCCAAAGAGCCGTTCCCCGAGGCCCTTAATCTCCTTCATCTGCGGACGGTCGGCTTCGTGACTCACGCTGTTGACCTCACTCGCCAGCTGTGTCAACATTCCCTCATTGATCTGCGGACGATAAAAAAAAAATAAAAATCCCGACGTCAAATTATCATAAACTTCATTCCTTCGTTGATCTGCAGGCGGCAAAAAAAAAATAAAAATCCCGACGTCAAATTATCATAAACTTCATTCCTTCGTTGATCTGCAGGCGGCAAAAAAAAAATAAAAATCCCGACGTCAAATTATCATAAACCTATAAGACACCCTGTACAGTCACTCAAAAAAAAAAACTATCTCGACTAAACTGTGTTGATAAAATACGACACAACAGATGAATGATTTTGACAACCCCAGCGAGACAAGAAGAGTCACAGTGTTCATTTTGGAATTGATCGATCACCCCTAAAGTAGAGAGATATAGTGTTTTGATCGATCACCCCTAAAGCAGAGAGATATAGTGTTTTGATCAATCACCCCTAAAGCAGAGAGATATAGTGTTTTGATCGATCACCCCTAAAGCAGAGAGATATAGTGTTTTGATCGATCACCCCTAAAGCAGAGAGATATAGTGTTTTGATCGATCACCCCTAAGCAGAGATCAGTGTTTTGAGCGATCGTACCTCAACACCAACATAGCCCATACCTGTGTGTGACCTATACATCGCCATCCCCAAACAAACCAAGCGGAAGTTACTGTCACCTGCGTTAGGCCGCGGTAACAGAGTTGAGCGATCTGTCCCACGTTGCTCTGGCTGTCTTTGGCGCTGATCCAGTCCAGAAGACTCATAGTTGGTTTAGCCTCGCAGCCCTCGATGCCGTCTGCCGGAATTACGAAATATCAATCAAAATACATCGATGTTTGGCTGTATGTGTTGTAAATATTAACATTATCTGGTGAATTACAACGTGGGAATAAATCGTACCTCTTCACCCATACCCTCTAAAACAAAAAGATACCCCACACCACGGAACTCTTACCCTTGTCTTCCTCCGCGTTATTCTCCGTCTCGTCAACTTTACCCCCGTGCTGGGATTCATTCTTTCTCTTCCTCTCTCCTAACAGCGCCGGCAGAACGGGTATTCTGGACAAGAGCTTCAAGTCTTCTTCGAAACTGTAAATAAGAAACACGATTTGAGGCCGGGGTCGTTGTCTGTGTTGAAGAGTGTAACAGTCGGGACAGATCAGGAGAGATTAGGTCTGGTTAGATTAAATTAGGGTAAATAAGGTTAAGTCAGAACACATCAGGATAGATTAAGATATGTTAGGTGAGGCTAGGTTAGATCAGGTCAGGCTAGGTCAGGTCTCATCATCAAATACTCACTTCTCAAGAATTCCAGACTTCTCGTCGCGTCCCTTCAAGCATTCATTAAAACTCGACTCAAAATTCTCGAATCTGTTCTTGAAAGCCGACACAATGTCCTCTAGGTTGGCTACCACGGCTGCCCATCCTGTGAAAAAAAAAATGGGGTGAATTATATGTGAATAGGTTTAATTTATTGTAGCTGTTCATCCTGGGGAAAAAATTGGGGTTGTAAATTGGGTCCTTAATCCCACAAGACCACATCCTCACAGCACACAAGACCAAACCCTTCACAAGACCACAGCCTCACAAGACCACACCCTTCACAAGACCACACCCTAGACCTAACCTCACCTTGTTGCTGCAGATGCTGGTCGTGCACTAACTGTTGACAAGTGCGGGTCTGGTCGCGGGAGTGTTCGTGAAACTGCTGAGCCAACTGTGCCCGAGCGACCACTGTGTTGTAACTGGCTGGCATGTTCAACGCTCCCTCCACCTGGTCCTGTAAACATACAAAATATATACGTACATGAATAAAATATATACGTACATGAATAAAATAAATACGTACATGAATAAAATATATACGTACATGAATAAAATATATGTACATGAATAAAATAAATACGTGCATGAATAAAATATATACGTGCATGAATAAAATATGTATACATGAATAAATTAAAAACGTACACAAATAGAGTAAATATCCCAGTAAAGAAAAAGAATAAATTACACAAACAATTAAATAAATCTAAAAAAATACTTAGTTACTTCGAAGACAAACAAATAAACAGATTAACCATCGCGGTAATCAAATAGAATAAATTACTCGCAATACACAAAAAAATATGTTAGGTTAGTCATACTTTAAGGTCAGGTCAGCCATACCTTAAGGTCAGTATCAGTCCCGTAATCAATACTAGGTGATGGAGGAGTCTGGCCCTCTATGGTAGTCTTGGAGAACAGGAAGATAGGATTGGTGTCAGTACCCGCTGAGTACTGGCATACTCGCTGATTGGGGTCGAGCGCTTCCCCTCCAGAGATGAGAAGAACCTGTTTCTCTGGGGGGACTTTCATCGCTCGGTTGATGACTTCTTTCAGCACCGACACACTGTTGACGAGGGGGACGGGGGTCGTTTAGGGCGTGGGCAGTTGTTATTGTCGTTATACATTATTGTTATAAATTCTTCATCAATACCACAATAGTAAATAATAATGCTTCTTTTATTAGTATTATTAGTATTATCATTGTTATTAATTATCATCATAGTAATAAATATCATTCATCATTATCATCATCAAAGTAATAAATATCATTCATCATTATCATCATCAAATAAATAATATTCCTATCATTTCTCTCCTAAAGCTGACTAACTAAACACTTACCAAATACATTAACAACTATCCCTAATAACTATATAACATCAATTATAACAAACATTAAAGTCAGACCCCAAACCAAACTCACTTCTCGAGGGCCAGGTTCATATCGAAGGTCATCATCGTGCCAGTGTCGACGAGGAATACGTAGATCATCTTGGCGGCTAAACTATATTGTCATCACGTCATAACTGCAAGATAACGAGCGTTGGTTAGGTCGTTAGAGAGACACAATTCTACAAGATAACGAGCGTTGGTTAGGTCGTTAGAGGGACACAATACTGCAAGATAACGAGCGTTGGTTAGGTCGTTAGAGGGTCACAATTCTGCAAGATAACGAGCGTTGGTTAGGTCGTTAGAGGGACACAATTCTACAAGATAACGAGCGTTGGTTAGGTCGTTAGAGGGACACAATTCTACAAGATAACGAGCGGTGGTTAGGTCGTTAGAGGGACACAATACTACAAGATAACGAGCGTTGGTTAGGTCGTTAGAGGGACACAATACTACAAGATAACGAGCGGTGGTTAGGTCGTTAGAGGGACACAATTCTACAAGATAACGAGCGGTGGTTAGGTCGTTAGAGGGATACAATTATATAACTAACTAATAATTATAATCATCTATTTTACACCTTTATGGCCTTAAAAGGTGTAAATAAGCCGAAATATTTACAATTTACGACTTAAAAAATCACCTCAGAAAATCATCTTTGTTTACAAGCTTCAGCTGACCTTGCCAAGCCCTTGTTAATTGGCGCTTATTTACGTATTTACACCATAATTTACACTCATTTACACCTCCTAATGGCTTCCTCATCTTCTTATTTCATTATTAGTCACACATACTGGTGATATAAGGGATAAATAAGGAACTTACGGCGGAAATATTGGTTAGACGTTGTGATGAAAATTGCGTCTCAGCTATTAATGTTTTGGTCGCTATAAGTCTCTCGTTTTCGTATTCAATCCGGATTTAATATTTTGATGATCTTTTAAGATAAATAAAAATAATATATATCAATTTTTAATAAAATTCTAAAGTTAGTATAAATTTTAAATATTATTTTATCATGGTGTATTGTATTTGATATTTTTATATTTAAAAATCTCCATAAAAACTTCCAATCTTTGTAATTATAATTATTAAAAGTATAACTTACAAAAACGAAGGAGTAAAATGTTTACCTGAATCCGTTTCCCTATCAGTATTTGTTCTCTTAATATAAATAAAATCAATATAAATTCTTCATTTATAAATTTTTGAAACAACTATAAACTATGTATATAATTTATATGTAATTATGTATTTAATAATAATAGTTACTAAGTTTTCATAGAGATAACTAGATTTCCTATATATATATAATACCTAAAAGTATAACCTTAGAGAAACGGTCGGATTTGTGTATATATAATTGCGAGAATTTAATGAGCATAAATTTAAAGTTTTGCCTTTTAAATTCTTGTATTTAAACCATAATGAATAAATTCTAAATTTTGTACAATATATTTACATTCTGATGAGTTATAAAGTAGTACAAATAACTAAAATATATAATGACTAATATAAATTTATTTATACATATAACTTTAATATAACAATAAAATTTATAATATTTTAATATTTATATTTTTTGGAAACTTTTCAGTAAATAATTTGTGAAGAAAATCATAATTTACGTTATGGTATAGTGATTATTTTCTTCAATGCATAAAATAATCACTATATTTAAAAGTTTAAATAAATAATTGTATTATATTTAAATATAATTAAAAATATATATGCAAATTTTTATATATAAATTCATAATATATAAATTTTAAAAAGAGTTTGGATATATTCTTAACACGAGGTGAGTTCAGGACAGCACCACAACATTCCAACATTCTACACTCCTTCTACCCCAGGTTGGTGTCATGGAGGAACGTGAATCACATCCTCTCCTTCATCTTTATTTATCTGCGTCATCCGTGTGTTATATCATGAACTATAACGATGAAAAATAAGTAATGGCGTTATATATTGTTGTTATATATATGAATTAGTGGTGTAACGTTGGTTTATTGTGTTACAGATCGAGCAAGATGGGGCGCCGTCCTGCTCGTTGGTAAGTCTTTCATAATTTTGTAACTTTATGATAATACCTATTGATATAATTATTATTTTCCGATATAATTATGCAAAATGGCTATGATTATTAGTATATTTAGGTTTGTTTTGATTAAATAAGTGAAATATGGCGGGAATTGAGTTTAGAAGGAATAATTATTACATCATGTAAAGAAATAATGTATAAATAATAATATAATGTGGAATATTATCAGTAAATGTTATATTAAATGATTAAATAAAGGAATAAATTCATAAAATGTTCTTAACTGTCGCATGGTAAGAGTCATCCAGCCTCTGATTGGTCCACGTGTATGACGTCAGAGGTAATTAATAGTTTAATGGCTTCATTAATTAGATGTGTAATTAATCTCCTGGATGATTAAATTAATGTAATAATTCGTCAACTTGGGGGGGGGGGCTAATCTTCAGGTGATCTCTCAATTACCCCACTTAAGACCTAACTACCCCACTTATTAAGACCTAACTACCCCACTTATTAAGACCTAACTACCCTACTTATTCAGATCTAACAACCTCACTTATTCAGACCTAACAACCTCACTTATTCAGACCTAACTACCCCACTTATTAAGACCTAACTACCCACTTATTGAACCTAACTACCCCTTATTCAGACCTAACTACCCCACTTATTAAGACCTAACTACCCCACTTATTAAGACCTAACTACCCTACTTATTCAGATCTAACAACCTCACTTATTCAGACCTAACAACCTCACTTATTCAGACCTAACTACCCCACTTATTAAGACCTAACTACCCCACTTATTAAGCCGACATTACAGAATATACCATTGTCTGTACTGTGGTAAATGGTGGGCAAATTAATGCCAGTTTTTGTGTAAGGTTCGTCACTTTATGTAGTACGAGCCTAAGAATACACTCGGGACAAGATTAAACCTCCAACGATCGTTTGCTCGTCACAGATTATTATAAACTATCTGGTGATGTTTTAACGATCGTTGCCTCATTACAAAATATTAAAAATTGTCTTCTGATTTAACGATCGTTCCCTCATTACAAAATATGAAAAACCATCGTTATACTTCAACGACCATTGCCTCGTTACAAAACCTAAACCACCCGGTCTTGTTTATTAATGGACTTACTCTATTTCAGTTACCGCTACTGCAAAAATAAACCGTACCCCAAGTCACGGTTCTGTCGTGGTGTGCCAGACCCGAAGATCCGTATTTTCGACTTGGGGAGGAAGAAGGCCGATGTGCGCGAACTGCCGCTGTGCGTCCATCTGGTGTCTGATGAGTACGAACAGCTGTCCTCTGAGGCGCTGGAGGCCGGACGGATCTGTGCCAATAAGGTGTGTTGGTGGACCTGATTACCATATCTCTCTTAACTACCTCACTTATTGAGACCTAACTACCCCACTTATTCAGATCTAACTACCCCACTTATTCAGATCTAACTACCCCACTTATTCAGATCTAACTACCCCACTTATTCAGATCTAACTACCTCACTTATTAAGACCTAACTACCCCACTTATTATGATCTAACTACCCCACTTATTCAGATCTAACTACCCCACTTATTCAGACCTAACTACCCCACTTATTCAGATGTAACTACCCCACTTATTCAGATCTAACTACCTCACTTATTAAGACCTAACTACCCCACTTATTCAGATCTAACTACCTCACTTATTCAGATCTAACTACCCCACTTATTCAGATCTAACTACCTCACTTATTAAGACCTAACTACCCCACTTATTATGACCTAACTACCCCACTTATCTAGATCTAACTACCCCACTTATTCAGACCTAACTACCCCACTTATTAAGCCGACATTACAGAATATACCATTGTCTGTGCTGTGGTAAATGGTGGGCAAATTAATGCCAGTTTTTGTGTAAGGTTCGTCACTTTATGTAGTACGAGCCTAAGAAAACACTCGGGACAAGATTAAACTCTGTTGATAAGGGGATTCAATCATTTGGTGTCACAAGGGTTTAATGGTTAGGTTAACATGAGGATTAACACCCCTAATGCTACAACTTGAGGGATAGGTTTAAGTTAGGTTAGCTCATATTGGGTTATTTTTAAGATTAGGTCAGGTCAAGTTATATTTAAATTAAGGTCTGTTAGATTGTGTTAAGTTCAGATATGTTAGATTAATTTAAATACTGTTAGATTAGCACGATATGTTGGATTAAATACTGTTAGCTCAGGTTTAATGCTGTTTGGTTAGGTTAGGTTAGCACAGTATATAATTATAGACCCCAGGGTAGCCATTATAATGCTGACTCATCCTCCCCCCTACAGTACCTGGTGAAGAACTGTGGTAAGGATCAGTTCCACGTACGCGTTCGACTCCATCCCTTCCACGTGATCCGTATTAACAAGATGTTGTCGTGTGCCGGTGCTGATAGGTGAGTGGTCGTTGGCTAGTTTGGCTGTTAATGGTGTGCTCAGTTCCTGGTCGTTGCCTATTCCAGTAGTTAATGGTGTTTTCATGTGATTTATTTATAAATGTCAATTAATCTCTCTTGAGGGAGTGTAGTACAGTTAAACCTCCATCTAATGAACTATATAGAGATGAAAGTCCATTATATCCAGGGTCCATTATATATAAAACCTCCATCTAATGAACTATATAGAGATGAAAGTCCATTATATCAAGGGTCCATTATATATAAAACCTCCATCTAATGAACTATATAGAGATGAAAGTCCATTATATCAAGGGTCCATTATATATAAAACCTCCATCAAATGAACTATATAGAGATGAAAGTCCATTATATCAAGGGCCCATTATATATAAAACCTCCATCTAATGAACTATATAGAGATGAAAGTCCATTATATCAAGGGCCCATTATATATAAAACCTCCATCTAATGAACTATATAGAGATGAAAGTCCATTATATCAAGGGCCCATTATATATAAAACCTCCATCTAATGAACTATATAGAGATGAAAGTCCATTATATATAAAACCTCCATCTAATGAACTATATAGAGATGAAAGTCCATTATATCAAACCATTATATATAAAACCTCCATCTAATGAACTATATAGAGATGAAAGTCCATTATATCAAGGGCCCATTATATGGAGGTTTCACTGAATAACCAATCCCACATGGTACTAATCACCTTAACCCCTCCCCCCCCCCTCCATCGTCAACAGATTGCAGACCGGAATGAGAGGAGCCTTCGGTAAGCCTCAAGGTACCGTGGCCCGCGTTCAGATTGGCCAACCCATCATGTCAGTCCGTACCCACGACCGACACAAGGCCCACGTCATCGAGGCTCTCCGTCGTGCCAAGTTCAAGTACCCTGGACGTCAGAAGGTGAGGGAGGGATAGATGGATGGATGGATAGGTGGATAGATAATTGTAGTGTGTTTGTGTGTAGGAGGAAGGAGAGAAAATTAGTAATGGTATAATTATCATATTAACAGTACAGTAATGGTATAATTTGGTATAATTGTCACATTAACAGTACAGTAATGGTATAATTTGGTATAATTGTCACATTAACAGTACAGTAATGGTATAATTTGGTATAATTGTCACATTAACAGTACAGTAATGGTATAATTTGGTATAATTGTCACATTAACAATACAGTAATGGTATAATTTGATATAATTGTCACATTAACAGTACAGTAATGGTATTATTATCATATTAACAGTATAATTTGGTATAATCTTACAATAATCAATATCTCAAACACTTCGAATATCCCAACTAGAAAAATGTCATTCCGTCGTGATTTTTATTATTGTTTTGTTGTCGTCCGTGAGACTATACACCCCCCCCCCCCTACAGTCTATTGTTGACACCCGCGAGTATTTCCCCGCAACCAGTCGTTATAAAGATACATTTCCGTCGAGTTAGGTTAGACCACAATTCGACTTTGTATATTGGAGTTACGATGTATGGGTATAAAATGCGTATAGCTATTATATATATATTAAATAATCACTATAGGTGTGTTATATAGGACAAATTATTTATCTTATAAATATATATAACTAAGATTTTATAGTAAACTGATTAATAATGTCCACTCTGGTCTAGGAAGCTTTGACATTAAGCTTCTATAATAAACTAAATATTGACTGGTCTAGGAAGCTTTGACATTAAGCTTCTATAATAAACTGATTAATAATGTCCACTCTGGTCTAGAAAGCTTTATGACATTAAGAGTCTATAATAAACTAATTAATATGGACTGATAAAGGAAATTTTGACATTAAGCTTATAAAATAAAATAAAATTAATATTGACTGATGTTTACGAAGCTTTTATTTGCCTAAGATACGATTTTATCCTCGCTCATACCGTTCCCTCCTCCCTAACCCCCAAACAGATCTACGTCTCCCGTAAGTGGGGCTTCACCAAGTTCGACCGCGAGGTGTACGAAGAATTGATGGCTAGCGGCCGGCTCTTCCCTGACGGAGTGAGCGTACAGTACCGACCTGAGCACGGGTCGCTCAATACATGGAGGAAGGTCCAGCTCGAACTTGCCGGTTTAGCCTAAAGATAAAATAAACTGAACTTGAAGATAAAATTTTGTATTCTTGATCCTACCTCATTACCTGATACCGGCCGTGGTAATTAGAGCTGTATCCCTACTGTACCCACCACTGTATTACCTATTACAGCATAGATAACAATAAGTTAATGTTCTTAAGAGTATAAATAACTAGAAAGAATTATATTACTTTAAGTTATATCAAGAATTCATATATTCACTAGAAAGGAATTAATTGATAGCCATAAGGTTCTCTCAGGAGTAATTGACAAGATTCATTTATATACTGTGATGGCTATGAGTGACCTGCCATATTGTTCCATTATTACAAAGATATGGTCATTTTGGGACGGTCTTTAATACCCAATTTGAGGCTATTCTATAATTTATGACTGCTTAAACGCCTTCAATTGCACGAGTAATTACTTGACCTTATCTACTGTCATTATCTTGGCAATCTTAAGGTTAACACAAGACTTAATTAAATACTAGGAACATTAACCAAACGCTAGAACATTAAATTAACAAAAAATGGTCAAATATGAGTGATAAATACGTTTGAGAAGTTATATATCTGTTGAATACTGTATAATGTGGTGATGTCTGGTTAAACAAGTTGAAAAAATATAATTAAATCAGGAAAAATGAATCACAAACTCCATTTAACAACCATGGATATTAGGTGAAATTGTTATACAGGTTTGTAGTTAATTCAGCATGTATACAATATACATAGACGGTAAAGGTGATATGTAATTAATTTAATCTAATCTCTCTCTCTCTCTCTCGTTGCTCGCTCATAGAAGTAGTCGCTGGAAGACGGTTTATCATCTTTTAACTACGAAAATAAACCAAACCATTTAATATTCATCAATCTACTAAAACATAACCAATTATAGTGTTTTATGACTAATAAGACGCTAAATAATAATAAAAATAGCCTCTAAAACGCTAAAAATATTAATAAATGGTTAAAAGTAATTCGCTGGAAAAAGTTTGTTCCCTAACCGTTGTAAACAGAGTTCAGAATATGGTCAATGTTAGAATTATAACCACGAACAAATTTATTCATATACGATAAATAAAATATAATAAAGTAAATAAAGGTTAATATAGAATAACAATTTAATTTAGAATATATTAAATTATTTTTGTAGATAAAAATTATGTAGGTGTTACATCTATTAAATCGATAAATAATAAATAAATAAATTATAACAAAAGATAAATATTTTAGACAGTTCGTGGTAACCATATCAACATCAACCACACACACCATCACCTGGGAAGAACCTGTCGTCACCAATTACTTCCAAATTAAAGTCAAATTTCGAGACTTTTTAAGGATATAAATATGTCTCAGTGTTGTATAGCGATGAGGGAGAACTTAGGAGCCGTGTGTGATAACTGGGACGCTGGTGAGAGGAGAAATTTCATTGCTGCTGTTGTTTCTGGAGCTTTAGTAAGTTATGTTATTATTAATCTCTAAGTCATTATTTTGGTCTAATTTCATCTATTTTTGTTAATTAATATGTTGTAGTTAGTTGTAATTGCTCGTAATATGAATTTAACTGCATTTGACGTATATAAATTATTCCCTCGTTATTCATGTATTGAATTATTTATTAATCTCTAAGTCATTTTACGGTGATTTTTGTTGTTATTTGACTCTAATAATGTGTTTAGTTATTTATAATTGTTCTTAATATTAATGTGATTATATAATTGATGTATATAAATTATTACTTATTAAACTCATATTAAAGTATTTATTATTGTCTAAGTCATTTTACTGCTTTATTTTTACTATTTAAGTCTAATAATATTTTGTAGTTAGTTAAATAAATTGTTAATAAGGTTTTAATTATTTGTGACGTGTAGTAATTCACAGTCCAGTAAGTCAATTATTGTCTAGGTGTTATTAATAATCTCTAAGTCATTATTTGGGTTTATTTTTATTATTTGAGTCTATTGAGTTGGTGGTGTTTGTTTTAATTATTATTTATATGGTTTTAAGGTTTTTTTTTGTAATATTTCCTGTGTATAGGTTAGGTTAGCTTTTGGTTAGGTTAGCTTTGGGTTAGGTTAGCTTTGGGTGGGTTACATTAGGTTAGGTTCAATTTTATGGAATTTGTTTTTTTATTTACTATTCCATGTGTATTGGGTAAGTTAGGTTAGGGTGGGTTTAAATTGGGTTGGGTTAGGTCAGGTCACATTAGGTTGGGTTAGGTTAGGTCAGGTCACATTAGTTTAGGTTACGTTAGGTTTGGTTACATTACATTGGGTTAGGTTCAATGCCCACTAAACAATGGTTGTCCCGCAGTTCGCCCTGGGTTGGTGGCTTGTTATAGACGCAGCCGCTCGTTACCCCAGCACTGAAGAGTTCAACCACGCCTACCATACATGTGGAGTGATCGCTAGCCTGGCCATGCTAATGTAAGTGGTGAGAGAGAGAGAGAGAGGATGAGTAAGATTGATAGAGAGAGAGAAAGAGAAGAATGATTCTGTGTATATATACTGTATACATAAAATATACAACATATGTATAACTTGTATATTTATCCATGTAACTAACAGTAACACACAAACAACATCAATACCCCAGAGCAACTCACCCACAGAGACATGATCCTATTGTCTCCTCCGTAGGGTAAACACAGTCAGTAACGGACAAGTACGCGGGGACATGTACACAGACGGCTGCATCGGTCCTTATGGTGCTCGAGTGTGGCTCTTCCTCGGGCTAATGCTCAGCTTCGGGTCGCTCATCGCAGCCTGTTGGATCCTCTTCGGGGGCTACGTCATCGCAAGTGAGTCTTTGGTGTCGACGTGATGGGTTTTTTACTCTTGTTGATGTTACGGGTTTGTTTTAGGTTTAATTTATGTTATTTCAAGTTTGTTTTATTTTATGTTATTTAAAGTTTGTTTTAATTTGCTTATCACAAGAACATTGAAATCATGAAATAAATCTTTTTTTTTAATTAATCGCTGAGAATCAATAATTACTCTAGTGTTTGTTTGTCAGAATCATTAATTAGTGTTTGTTTGTCAGAATCAGTAATTAATCCCATGTTTGTCAGAATCAGTAATTAACCTCCGGGAATCATTAATTAATAAAGTTTTTGTCTTTTTTACAGAGTCCGCGGTACAGTGGCCAGGCGTTGCTATATTTCTCCAGAATATGTTTATCTTCTTCAGTTCAATCATCTATAAGATCGGCCGCTCAGAGGACAATTGGAGCTAGACGTTCACTTTCCCTATGAACGTTCAAGCTCCCTCTCGTCGTTCACACACCTCGACGAATGTTCACGCCCCAGATTAATGTTCACTCCTTCGACGAACGTTCAGAATTGTAAATTGCCTGATAATTCCCCTTGTGTCTTTTCCATATACTGTATTAGTGGGGATATTAGTCTGTATATAATTGTTTAAGCGTAGTAACTAATCCTTTAAACAGGCTATTGAACTGTTTTATGTGTTTATGAACGGTGAAGCCTTGAATGACGACGGTCCTCCAATATTGCAGTGTGAGGTGAATCATTAATTACTGTTAAAATAAGCAATAATGAGATGTGTTCCCTCGTGTGACCTTTTCATGTCTTTCGTGTGGCTTTTTACGCTCCTCTACCCCCCAAAAAACTATACAATTAATGAAAAATACAAATTATATTCTTTAAATGATGTTTGTGAATGAACTTTATACAATATAAATGAATAATAATATGGTCACACAAGAGGAGATGGGACGCTATTGTTGTTGTCAGTGTTAACAGCCATAGTGTCAGTTATCATCTAAAACTGAAGAAAATAAGACCCTGGTTGTTGCTGTAGTCAAATTAATATAAAAAAAATATGTATGTTTTACTTAATAATATGTTCATTGCTTGTTCCATATAATATCCACAGACCTCTCACCTTTTTTCATATCGTTTTAACACATCTAGTTTCTCGGTTAAGCTTATACACTTTCTATTACCTTTTGAAACAACACTACCATCACTTGCTCAGGTTGAATAGGGACCCAAAAAATGTCGTAAGAGGCCCGAGAAGGTTTTTCTCCTATTGCTGTTCTGATGCGTGAAAACAAAAGGTCCGCCAGCTGCGAGTGTTTATACCGGGGTCACCACTCACGAGCCAGGCAGTGTCCGTGCGCAAGGCATATTTTTTACGTGTGTAATTCATATTGGGATTTTGTTATTATTTATATGAAATTGTAATTTTACTTCATTTTTTATAATATTTCCGTCATAAATACGAAGGAAATAACGGTGTAAATTGAATTGGGTCGTAAATTAACCCAGGGTCTTAAATATGAACCATCGTTAGTAGAACCGTCGTTATCGGAGGCTTTACTGTACTGACAAAGGTACATTTTTAGGAGTAATATTGTAATAATTTATCCATGACTAAAACACCATATTGCACTGTACACTATACCTTCATTAATATGACCAAAAGGCGGCCTCTATGTCACCTTATTTATTGACAAATTTGTATTAACCGGGATTGGATTATTCGACGCTTGATTTTGTGTTTGTTTATTTGTTTGTTTTAAGGCCACGTCATTTTTTAGTCCTGTTTATTTGTTGGTTTTCTTGCCACGGCATATTTTTAGTCGCAATCCAGATTATAACGATCGTAATTAGCGAAGGTATAGTGTAGGTGCCGTAGACTAACAAAAACACAGGTTGTCGTTGTTTGTTATGTATCTTGGTGAACAAAAACAGTAGTTACAGTAGTTGTTTTTTGTTATTTTATGTTCATTTAGGATTTTAATTTAATTTCTTTAGCCCCTGAGCGACACGGGCACGAATGTAACCACGTCCTGGGTTCGTGTCCTGACCTGGGATAGATTTGAGAGGGGCATTATCCAGTGTGACCCTACCATCAGGTGACATTGTGTTACATAAGGTTTGGTTAGGTTCGGCTATACTAGATTAGGTGAGGTTACTTTAGGTTAGGTTAGGTTAGGTTAGGTTATACTAGATTAGGTGAGGTTACTTTAGGTTAGGTTAGGTTATACTAGATTAGGTGAGGTTACTTTAGGTTAGGTTAGGTTATACTAGATTAGGTGAGGTTACTTTAGGTTAGGTTAGGTTATACTAGATTAGGTGAGGTTACTTTAGGTTTGGTTAGGTTAGGTTACCATACCTCTCTCTTGTATTAACACACTGGATAATAAAGGTCGCAACAAACTAACAGGCCAACGACCCTTAATGGCAAGTAGGCTGATAAATAGTGAAATGGGAAATTAAATATCACAACGGAAACTTCAAAAATAGGGACCAATTTGGATTAAACCATTTCCCTTTTTTTTTCTGCAATTTTGGATTATTTCCCAATTACAGGTGAACTTACTACGATATTTATAAGTGTCGATAGTGACTTGTGTACAGCCCCTGGGGTTACTACAGTTCTAGATCCATAAGTACATTATAAGTGTATGTGAAAAGTATATGTAAAGTGTAACTACAGACTTATACTGTGAATAAATACTTATATTGTTACTTATAAACACTCCCTGGTGACAGATTACTTAGAAAATGATGTTAAAAGTCCTGTACAAGTTAACTGTTTGTTTGTTAGGGTGAAAATCCTATAAAATTTCCTCCTCGGTGGATTTGATTTGTTTATGAAGGAAATCAAGTCATTTTTCTAAACAAGTAGCTCGTCGTTTGGTCTCGTTTACCTGCGGAGTCACATCGTTAGGCCGTTCTCTCACCTGTGTTCACGTTTTGCTTTAATTATTATTTTATCGTCATCTCTGCCTTTTTTATTTATCTGTTCATTGGAGGTCTCTGTACTTTTAGCTGTAGTTCTTGAGTATAAATTATATCTGTATTTATTTAGTGTTTTATTCAACCCTAATATGATGTGTTTTATTTGTGGATGTTTGGATGTTTGATTTTCTTAGGTGTTTGTTCTGGTTAGGTTAGGTTAGGTTGGTGTTTGGTTGAAATATGGTTAGGTTATTGATATTATTATTTGTAGTAGTAGTAATAATAATAGTAGCAGTAGTAGTAATAATAGTAATAGTAGTAGTAGTAGTAGTAATAATAGTTGTAGTAGTATATTGATAAGATTAGGTTATGTTATGTTAATTAAATACTGTTATTATTATTGGTAATTATAATACATAAGGAAACTTGGTACTCACAAGGCAAAGAAAGTTCATCAGTGTGTGTGTGTGTGTGTGTCTGTCTCTCACACACACTTTATCGCTCTCTGACACACACACACACTTTATCCCTCTCTGACACACACACACACACTTTATCCCTCTCTGACAAACGCACACTCAAACACACCTCTCCTTCACACAGGCAGACAGTGAAGTCCCTCTGCTATTACAAGAGAAAACCAAACACTGGGTGCTTCTGGGCATCATCTGGGGCAAAGACTGTGACCGTGGGTACTTCTGGGCATCATCTGAGGCATAGACTGTGACCATCGCGGCAATCCAGGTGTGTGTGTGTGTGTGTGTACGTTTGGCTTAACCTGTAAGTTAACGAGTTTTTTAAATACCTGTTGTGTCGTATCTGCTGCTTACTGGTGGACGGGCAGCAGGGAGCCAGTTAGTGTTGTGATTCTCTACACAGCAGGGTACTAGGGAGAGAGAGAGAGAGAAATGGACAGAGAGAGAGAGAGAGAAATGGACAGAGAGAGAGATAGATACAATCATTCATAATCAAATTGATGTATGAACCTAATCCAGATCCAACCTAACCTAATCTAACCCAAATCCAACCTACTCTAACCTCCCCAAGAGTATGACGTCAAAAGTATTACCGAATAATGTCGTTCCGTCAAAGTAAACATCGTCAGTTACTATTTTTGCACTCTCGACAGTTTACCTGCAGTGGGCGGCAGAAGACAAAAATAAGGTCGATTGTGGTAACTTGGCCGGCCTTCCTCGACCCGCCCTGACCTCACCCTCGTCCGAATCAGCGTCTTGTGGTGAGATACAATCTTGCGGTTTGGTTAGGTTAAGTTAGCTTCAATTAGCATTACAGTAAAACCTTCATCTAATGAACTATATAGAGATGAAAGTCCCTTATATCAAGGTTATACTGTAGATTATATTAATTAGATTTACCCTAACCTAACTCAACCCTAATCTAACCCTAAACAATTTCCAGACTATGGGGCGAGCAGCACATCATAGGGTAACTCCGGGTAGTTACAGAGAAACAAGATAAATGGCATTTCCTCGTGACCGGTAAGTTTGTTTTGGTTTTTCGTTTCGGGTATTTTCGAGTGTCGGGATTTTGTGATTGTTTTGAAATGTAACCTCAACTCAATTTAACCGAACCGAACTCAGCCAAACTTCCCCTAAATTACCGAACCGAACTCAACCAAACTGAACCGCTCGCCACCTAACCACAAGCTACAGAGACTATCGGTACTGGAAGACGTCCACACAACCAATCAAATCCATAACGATCAATTAATATGTTCCAGACTAACGACCGCGGTTCCCTCAACACATTTGCATCTCCCAAACATTACGCTGTTTGTCACCACTGGGAATCGCGAATGCCGAACCTACATACCTTAGAGAACGGCTTGAGATAAGACTGGTCTAGTACTGGGCAGACCAAGATGTCTTTTTTTATTATTCCAGGATCATTGTCGAAGTTTTATGGGTAATATATGTGAATCAGTTTGGTTTTGGAAGTCTTAAATAGCAATTGTAGTCCAGGTTATATCAGTTAGAATTATGTTCAATATTCTCACAAAATTGTACTAATTCTCTGGAGGTCTTGTATGTCTCTGGGGACTTAGTTTATAATTTAATTCATGCATCCTAGTCTGTCTTCCCCTGGCCCACCTCACTTGACCCACCTCCCCTGACCCACCTCACCTGACCCACCTCACCTGACCCACCTCCCCCTCACCCCTAACTATATAACAAAACATCCCATTTTATTAATTTTCTCAACATTTCAAGAATATCTCATATTAAAAGACTCGGTAAGACCTCTCAATAAAGTAAACTACATAATTGGGTTGTTAGTGTGAAAAACGACTACCATAGAGGGAAATTAAACCGCAAGGACATCAAAACACATCACGTGCGCTGATAAATGTATTTAATTATTGGGTATTTATCGTCTGAATACATCAAACGTTACAGAAACAATCACATTGAAATAAAATTTATACATATACTTTGAAAAAATATGTTTATAACAATGTATTAATGTATTTGATGTTATTTATACAATTTTGACCTGTATGGCAAGATCTGTATGGCAGGATCTGTATGGCAGGTGATGGCAGACAGATGTAGACTAACATCTGTGGCGATGCATAATGTTCATGGAATGTTTATGACGTCAACGAAACCTCTTTGTAATGGACTATTTAGAGATGAAAGTCCATTATATCGAGGGTCTGTATGATGTAAAACCTCTATGTAGTGAACTATATAGAGATGAAAGTCCATTATATCAAGGGTCTGTTAGATGTTAAACCTCTATTTAATGAACTATATCGAGATGAAAGTCCATTATATCAAGGATCCGACTTGAACAAAATACTAACATATCATAACATAAATAACGTCCCGTAAAACAAAATATTCGCTCATGTCACATTAAAAATTAAAACACCTCGGACATTAACAAAATAACGTAGAATTTATCACACCAGAAAAATATAAAAGCTAAAAATCCACGATAATCTATAATAATCTTTGGTATCTCACACTGGGGTGGGGGGTGATGGGGGGGGGCTAACGAAGACTTTGAAATCGAACTAAAATAATAATAACTGTACTCCATTTTTTTTTCTCCGGGTAATATAGGATTAATCGTTACTTTAGGGTCATGGGAATATTTGCGTTTTAATTGTGTTTTTCTCTCCGTTTGTTTATAACGTGTTTTGATTTTGATAGGAGGCCCTCGGCTGTGTTTTAATATCGTTTTATCTGTAACAAAAACACAAACAAATACAGTTTTTTATCCTTGTTTTTCATATTACTTTATCATACAAACATACGGACAATATCACTGTATCTTTAAAAAAAATTTCTTTGTTATATAAAACAATTAAAAACCACATAACTTTATCATTAACAAAAACACCAAAAGAAACTTGATTTATTTGTTTATTTTAATATAACTTTATAGTAAACAGAAGAACGATAAGACTAGAGAGGAAATAAATATATTCTTAAACTTTAGGTGATTTTTGATGTGTGTGTGTGTGTGTGTGTGTAGATAAAGGTGTATGTATGTATGTATGTGTTCACTTCAGTTACCCATCACAAGACAAAAACAATCACTGTATTTACAATAAATGTGTGTTAAACCTCTGACACACCCTGTACATATGTTGCAGGACTATTGACACACCCTGTATAGTTAAGTCAATACTACACAGGCCATTGGTTGGTACAGTAACTACAGGTAACTTCTCTCTTTACAAACGTTCGGGGACACAAATGATCCGATCGAGTGTAATCTGTTGCTGCGTACAAATGACTGATCGAGTGTAATCTGTTGCTGCGTACAAATGACTGATCGAGTGTAATCTGTTGCTGCGTACAAATGACTGATCGAGTGTAATCCGATGCTGAAACTAGACACAAATTTGATGGAACGTTGAGAGAAGTTATGTCCACATACATGAAGCGTTTGGGCGGTCTAGGGGGGTCGACGGCATAAACTACGCGTCTGAGCTAGGACAGAACAGAAGTACATCTCCTCCGTCTTTGTGTTTCTTGATGTGGAACATAAGTTTGTCCTTGCGTATAAACGTTCTGAAACAGTAATCGCACCGGTGAGGTTTTTCTCCCGTGTGGGATTTGGTGTGACGTAACATGTCCGCCTTACGGATGAACGCGTTGTCGCAGTGTTGGCACTTAAAGGGTCGTTCCCCGGTGTGCGTGCGGACGTGCGTCTCCAGGCTGCTCTGGGAGACGAACCACTTGCCGCACACCATGCACCGCGCCCGCTGTACTCTGGCCTTCTCCAGGTCGGTGTCGTCGGCCGTCTCGTGGTTGAGGAGGTGGGCCTCGTAGTTCTTCTTGACCTTAAACTGTTTCTGACAGATGCCACAGTCGTAAAACGTCCTCTGGCTGTGTGTCCCCATGTGGGTGTGAAGGTTGTACGCCTTCTTGAAGACGTGGCCGCACACCTCACAGGGGAACACCTTCTCCTCCTCCTCCTCCTCTATCTTTACGTCCCGGAGGAGATCTTCGACGGCCTCCTCCTTGACGTCGTCCTTGACGTGGTACGAGCGTCTCCTGTGCCTGAGGTGTACGCCGACGTGCTTGAGCATGTGGTCTCTGCGGGCAAAGGCCTTCCCGCAGGACTCACACTGGTGGGGCTTCTCCCCCGTGTGGCTCCTCAGGTGGATCATCAGTTTGTTCCTCTTCTTGAAGGTCTTGCTGCAGTACTGGCACGTGTGGCCGCCGCTGCCTCGGGGGATTCCTTTACTTCTGGAGGGTTTATCACCGTGGACGACGACGCCCTCCGTCTCCACGGCGACCGCGCTGCCTTCCTCTACGGTGATGGTCGTCGCGGCGACGCCCTCTGTCTCGGCGGCGTCCGCGGTCGTCGGTCCGGGAGCGGGTTCGGGGGTCTCCCGTCGGGGGCCGCCGTCGTCTGCGGAGCGGTGTTTGTCGGCCTGGTGTTGACGTAATCTCTCCGGGCGAGAGTACCGGGCGCCGCAGAAGCAGACGTTGGGTTTGGCTCCCGTGTGAACCGTCTGGTGACGGTGATACTTGTAGCTCTTGCTGAACTTCTTCCCGCAGTACGAACATTCGTACGCTGCCGTGGCGTCCGGCAGACCTCTCTTCGCCAGGTCCTGCTTCCTGGCGACCTGTAGCAGCGACTTCCTCTGGTCCGACCCGATGTTGTGAGTCATGGCGTGCATCTTGAGGTAGTCGACGCGCATGAACCTCTTGCTGCAGAAACACACGTAAGGTTTTTCTCCCGTGTGTAGACGTTTGTGGACGGTCAACTTATCCGAGCGAGAGAAGCGTTTGTGGCACACGTCGCACGCGTACGGTTTCTCGCCCGTGTGTGTGCGGAGGTGGACCCTTATCTTGTTGCGGGCCATCGTCTTACGGCAGTACGGACATTGATTATCGGCCAGTGACAAACTGCAACTGTCTGAAAATAACCCCAAGTTAGATAATAATAATAATAACAAGAATAAAACTGTAATAATAATAGGAGCAACAACTGGTACTGATATTATTACTATAGTGCGTTTTTTCCCAGCTGAGGAGAGATGCCCCGCCCCCTCCTCAAGAGTTACACCTGATTGGCTGTTACAAATCTGTTTGATTTTGTCCTGAAGTAATGATATATTTCTAAATGAGTTTATTCATAATGACCGTTTTGGACGAGAAAGATATTGAGCTAAATTATATAAAGATACATACATTAATTATTTCAAACATGAGCACATAGGAAGTTTATCAGAAGTATTATACAAGAATTAACTGTTAAACTCTTTTGGAGGACAGATTTAATATATACTTGTTGCATAATGTAGTTTTACCGATACATAATAATAATGATATTTATTCAGTAAAATCATCATTCATGTTTATAATTGTTTTACTGGTGTATAGCTGAGAATGTTGAGACTAGGGTAAGTTAGGCCAGGTTAACTTAAGTTACACTACCCTAAACAATCCAACATAAACCTTTCTTGTTGTTAATATTGACGTCGTCGGGAATATCCAGCGGATCGACCAACTTGGAGTTCTCGGGAGGCTCGCTCTCCAGTCCGTCATCTTCTAACATGTAAACACTGAGGAACCGCGAGACGTCGAGAAAATCTGTCTTGGTTGTCTCGACACCTTCCTCCATGCTGGTGACGATCTCTGGGGTCTTAGAGAGCAAAGAGACGAAGTTTAAGTTTGGGGTCACATGAAGAATATTCACCCGAGCTTATTATAATTGGTGATTAATTATCCTAACTTAACCTCACACTAACCTGTCTTAATCCTAACCTAACCTAATCTAACCTATGCTAACTTTAACCTATTGCTAACCTAACTTAATCTAACTAAATGATATAATCTCTTAACTCCTCCTTCTAAATTAATTAAGCAGTTTCTCAATCGCTGATACACGATTAAATACATCAATAATTAATTACCAAAATACTAATTACTTATATTAGTATGAACAGAAGACTCAATTATACTTCCTGCCATTGTAATTAACACTATTCATCCCC